>NC_066880.1:22366041-22466704 GCF_022985175.1 Labeo rohita
GGTTATGTCCCTAAGGTCCCCTCCTCGACACCACGGCCTGTCGTACTTCAGGCCTTTTGTCCTCCTCCCTTTCGGGACGCTGACCAGCAGAAGCTTAATTGTATGTGTCCGGTGCGAGCACTGGACGCATACGTCCACCAGGCTGCCAGGTGGAGGAAGTCAGATCAGCTGTTTGTCTGTTATGGCCCCCCTAAGAGGGGCCTCCCTGCTTCCAAGCAAACGCTAAGTCGCTGGATTGTGGACGCTATTTGTTCTGCGTATGAGGCCTCTGACCTTCCTCCTCCTCTAGGGGTCAGAGCTCACTCTACCCGGAGCATGGCTGCCTCTAAAGCTTTTCTTGCTGGGGTCCCCATGCAAGATATTTGTAACAAGATTTGTGATTTATGAACTTGACCTGCGGGTTGGTTCCCTTGCTCCTACACCTTTGACCTTTGTGAGGTTCTATGAACTTGACCTGCGGGTCTCGCCTGGTTCCTCTGTCCTTGCTCCTAGCACATCCTAGGCAGGGACTGGGGTCTGGTCTGATTGCACACGTGGGCATCTCGTTCCCAAAGCGTTTCGACGCGGCTCGAGTTCCTGAAGGGGTTGGGGTTCGTCTCAGGTTTTTGTTTTGAGTACTACCACTGCAACAGTTCCCCATGTTCTCAGTGTGATGCATTTTATTTTATTCTATTTTATTTCGGTTACTGTAATTTTTAATTAATAAATCTTACATTTGAACTTAATTTGGCATTTGTGTATCCCTCTTTTTTGTTGCTTCCCTTGAGTCATGGGTCATAACAAAATCAGGGCTTGTCCGGGATCTTTCATATATTCCCTCCTACAATACACAGCAAACAGTTGTTTACTGATAAATACAAACACAATTTGAATATAATAAAATTCACATCATGAAGTAGAAATTAATATTAATCAATGGAGAGTGAAACAAAGAAGAAGAGTGGAAAAAAGCCATCTATGCTCTGCCCAGCTGATGCTGAGTAAAAAATCAAACACACTTTATCTGACTGTCTGTCACTTACATATAAACATAAACCATGACATCAGACAGAAATTATTCTTTTTACATGCTGTTATTAGGACCCGCCTTTTTAAGTCAGGTTCACATTTACGTAAAGCTCTATTAGCCAGTTCTGCATCGCTTAACTGTACAGTGAGATTGGTAAGTATGGAGCTCATTATGGCATCACCAACCATGACAGGCTGATGAAAACCTGAGATTCCACTACACTCTGCCCTTCTACAGCTCTTCAGATCAATGGAGGGAATAATGGTCCTTGAGACAATTTTCAAACTTCGGAAAAATGTCCAGTCAACTGGCAAGAACGTAATTGAAAACATGGCAGTATAAACCACATGGAAGCTAGCATATGTATTTAAGCATTAGATGTGATGAACAGGAAATGGCATTAACATCAAATCAAGACATACCAGCAGTGTACAAAGAAGGACTTATAAATGGACAGATTTGGTTTTGTTTATGTATAGTTTGTCTTTGGTGGTACTCACATATTTAGTACTTAAAGCATTTTGCAAATATATGGCAGTTAAGGCTATTAGAAGGCTATTAGAATGTGGGGATAAAATGTGACTGATTGCTATGAAAATAATGCTACAGTGTAAAAAATAAAAATACAAATACAAATAAATAAAGGTCCTAAACTACACTTAATGCAAAATAGCATTTCTAATTTATCACTTTTGGTTTTGAGGTGAAATATAACCCAAAAAGGTTTTTGCGAAATTTGTCCTCAAGGCAATCACAGTAAATTGGCAGGAGATAGCCTGCCTAAAACCAGCCTAACTTCCATCATTTAGGCAAACAGGGTCACTCGTTATTTATTCACCAACTGCAAATCTGACATGTGGTCTTTCTCAGACGGACACAAGACAGTTTGTCCATAGCAGCAGACAAGATTTGACTCCAAAACCCTAGAAGCAGAAAGAGAGAAGTCCAACCATGTTGACACCCAGAATGTGTGAACGCTATGACAAACTGCTAGCTGTGGTGGAACTCTACATGGTCTTCATCTCTGTCACTTCAATAATTACAGCTGCATTAGAAGCGATAAACTTCCTATAACTCGGTAAAGCCCCAAAATTCTAACTTGACTCATTGTGATAACTAATCCTTTAACTAATGCCAACAAATGTAACCCTGCAAACACTCTTCGGGTCAATACCACTGCAGGGTGCCTTTTGGTGTCATGTACATACATAAATAACTAATTTGCCATGATAATTTAACATAAAAATTACTATGAAAAGGTGTGTTACAATACATAACAAATCCATTGGCTCTTTAGATACAGTATTTTTTTTTTTTTTTTTTGTAGGAGGATGCATGTTATTTTGCTATGTCCCATGCACTTCTCATTAAATTTGAGGATGCGTGTTATTTTGCTCTGTCCCATGCACTTCTCATTAAATTTGAATGAGAGTAGAATCCGCCCCTTTAGTGACATCTGGGCAACAGATTTTTTTTTTGTCTCTTCAGTGGCGGGAATTTCAACAGCTGAAGTGAGTAAGTTGGTGACTTTTAAATTAACAAATTTTCTTTGTACGAGCTTGCTTGCTTGTCCTAAGCTTAACATGTCCACCCTGTCAGCATAAAATATAAGTTAATATAAGTTACTAGAATACAATGTTTAAATATACCAAATTCCTTTCAACAACCAGACCTAATTATTTAGCTAGTCACAGTTTGTTGTTAGCTAATATGCTAACTGAAGCTCAAAATGTCCACCCTGTTGGACACTTAGACTTGATAGGGTGGACATACACATGACAGGGTGGGCATAGCATTCATTTGTAGTTAATATTTCTAAAAACATATCAGTGTGATTGAGAATGTAATTAAAATATATTTATTTATTTATTTTGGCATCCAAACATCACAATTTTCTCCAAAAAAAATACATGTGTAAACTGTATGAGTTTCTTTAAAAACACATGGTTTACATAAAATATTTAATGTATTTATAATTTGAAAACAAATAACCCTGTTTAGAAAAGGGACATTATACCTTTCAGAAAATATCATTTGCATCTTAATACTGCAATGAAAACGTATGTCCATGACAGGGTGGACATATCTTATGGTTTATGCTTCAAACAATGGTCCCATAATTATCTAAAAAATGCGTGGGAGCTCAAGTAATATGTTTCTATAGTACTTGAGTGTCTACTATTTATAACATGACAAAAAGCAAACAGGAAATTAAGACCAACATTTTTGAGTATTGTAAGGGTTGAAAGGCACTCTATGGTGATATTGACCCCTTCATAGTCAGCACCATTGATTCCAGTAGGATCTGACATTGGCATGTTGCTAACAAAAGGATACTGCTGATAATACTGTTGAGAAAACAACATGATAATAAGCACACAGAAAACCATAACACTTTTAGATTAAACAGTACTTATCTATACTTTTCTGTACTGAATGAAATATATGTACTTTTTTTTGCTGAGTGTGTTGCAAAGCATTATAGGATTGCATTCTTTAGCCTGGGATAAATAAGATGCCTCTATAGATTCTGCAGCCTTAATGTTCTCTAGGTAGAAACCTTATAATGTCTTGTTTTCAAATGACTTGAATTCGAAAGTAAGACAAGTAGCGTAAAAGTGAAGTTCTCCTACAACATTAATTGTACGCAGGGCTAAAGGGACAATAATTGAAATTAGCACAATGATAGCGCAGCACTTTTAGCGCCGCTAAATTGATTAAATTTCTACATTTGTCAGGGAGCGCCGGCAAAGGCGAGCAAAATTGGTTTCCTTGCAGTAAGCTCACTTTAATATATTTCAAATTAGCCTGGTGTGGAAATCCTTTATGGCACCAGCTCCAGCGAAAATAAGCTACTCAAGTGTGGAAAAATGACCCTTTCTTTACTTTTTCACTTCTTTCCTAAACAAGTTTTCAAATTGACATTTATTAGCAAGAAAAATTGAATTACTAAGATTTACAATACAGTGAACATAGTGTAGAACAGAAGCTATCAGCTTTCTCACCAAATTAATTTTTGTTTCACCTTTCCACTGCTCAACTGAATTCACCTTCAAATACCAATGTGTGTGCAAATGTCTGACAGGCTACACTCAACAAAAGCCTTCTTACAGTGCTCTCTGTTTGAATCCCTACCGCACTGAGCAGACTGCGGGACTGCATCGAGTCTAAGTCTGTCAGACAGACAGAAGGAAACATGGTGCTTATGGCACAGCAGGCTACAGAAAAGTGAGAAGTGTGTAATGGATTATGAACGGTTAATTGGCTTCGCCGGTGGCGTCCAGGTTCTGCTCCCGCATGGGAGGGCAGATCGGCGCCCAGCTGTTGTCGAGATGGAGGACGTGGCGTGGTCGACCCGGTAAATAAGCTCTGGGACTTCATCATCCTTCTTGACGATGGCTTAAAAGACCCATGAGCTGTCGGTAGATTAATGCAGATGCATTCATGATATGCGCACGGCTGTTTATGGCAATAACGGCATGCTTTGGGGGAGCAGCAGCGAGCTTGGCGTGTATGCATGGTGGATCATTACTGAAACTCTGTGTGTGCCCGTCTTCCCAGTTGCTGTAATAGAATACTGTCAATCTCCCATTTGCCTCCGTGTCATTTCCAAAATCCCTGTTCCTGCTGTTATTTAGCACTCAAGGAAAATGTTTCAGAAACCATTATTCTTCAGGTTTGTGACTCAGAAAAGGGAGTCGAATAGCGAGAGTAAACATATTGCTTCTGGTTAAATGTGATGTATTGTTTCATCTGCAGTCACTCTGAGCTATCAATTTGATCTGCGGTACATCAGCAATGCTGTTGACACTCTTCCGTTTCTTCGCCAAACACACATACGTACGCCACGCTGATCTAGCGTTTGATGAAGCGTAGCAAACCTCTCCTGACTACCCTCCGTTTCATTGTCACCTTCCATGTAATAAAAGGCACATCACACATCTCCACATAGACAAATATAGGGCAGCCATCGAATCAGATGTACGTATTGTGCCCAGTTATGCATTAGTGAGGTCTCCCTGTTGAGAACAGTCAAGGTGGTTCTTATCCTCTAGATTCATATCAACCCAACAGATGATGTACGCACTCCAAATGGCTTGCTTTCTTCGACACACTGCCATGTGAAGACAGCAATGTTTAATTGGTTCAGCATGCTTACAAAGGGGCTTACGAAGAAAACAAAACAAGGGGTCCAAATAGCGCAGGTGGAAAGATCGAGTGCCATGTTGTGTGTCCATACGAGCCACTGTTACTAGTCCGAGCTCAAACATCAAGCCAAGACTATATAATTAGCATGAAAAAGCTCCCGCAGCGTCATATTTGGGATTTGGTGATTTCATGCGAGCATGTTAAGCTATATTAATCAGCAATGGCAAGATAATTACAGTGGGCAAGGAAACAGCAGTGTATAACAGCAAACTATTAATCAGACGTTTTGCATTCACAGGGCTAAAAGCATTAACTAATAAAAAATGATAAATCCTACATGGTTTGAAGAATAGATAATTGCAAGCAGGATAGCTTGGGTATCTCTAAAGGACGTCTCTGAACATTAGTCTCACACTGTGTGTGTTTATTCTTGTCTCCCTGTTTGCAGAATCAGAGGGCGGACACATCTCAGATCATTGTCCTCACATGCGTCTTGCCTGGTTGCGCCGCGGCCCACCCCTTTCATTACGATGGCCCTGCTGCAGGATCCAGGGTCCACTAGGAACGTTCTGCAACACCTGCCGATAGCTAGTCTCTAAATTTGCCGGCCAAGAAACTATATTTACTGTATATTATTTCTATTAAAAATTCATTTTGTCCCTATGACAACTGAATTATTTAGCTATTTTTCCTTGCTAGTATCGCAACAGATGTTTCCTTTAGTAGTGAGTCTGTATATATTTAATCTGAATCGTTCACGTCACTTAGTTACCAGCCAGCTGGCAAGTAGCTCAGTTTTATTTACTTGGCAAAGCTAATTTTCACTTACATTTGGCATGTGTTAATTCTGGACCCAGGATATGACCGCTGGGTCTGCTGCCCGCTCTCTACCCTCCTCCTGGTTCTCCGAGGATCCGGTGCTGATTAATCGAGAGGGCTCCACTGCTCCAGGAACAGTTCCAGTTTCTTGCTGGTGTTCAGTGTAAATGTTTAGACAGCCCCTTGTGGTATGATGGAATACAGAGAGGACCCAGAGGACCTCAGCGCTACTGGGGGCGAAAGTGGAGACTAAAGAGAGAAGAAGGAACTCTTGTTGGGCAAGAGGTTAGACAGCAGCTGTAATGTTGCCTGTGGACAACCATGCATGACACTGCAGCGCTTTACAAGGAGGAATAGTTATAGGCCAAGGTTTGCTAGCACAACAGCATTTTAATACAGACTCCAAAACACTATAAAGACCTTTAGAAACTTCAGATGAAGTAGGTTTTGAAGAGTGGAAATAAAAAATGTTTATTTGATTCTGGCTGTTTCTTTGCATTGGCTGCAGCTAGACATTCTCTAAGCGGTTTGAGTGGCCTTGTTGGCAGCTGATTGACCTTGTTATGTGGGTGTTTGACAAATATGAAGCAAGAATGTAGTTTTAAAATATATTAAAGTGTACAAAAGACAAATTGTGAAGTCATCACATGCGTTCACAAAAGCAACATCACTATTCAAAGAACTTCAGTTAACATAAAATACAGGGACAAACTGTGTGAATATAACAAAAAGGTAAAGCATCCAGGGTGTTTTCCTACCTAAACCCTGAGACCTTACATAGGAACAGTGGTCTGACGGATTGATTCAAAATGTACTAATATGTACTATTTAGGTACTGTTTTGGGGTAAATAATGTAAAAGGGTACAGCCCCAGTGACAGCCTTTGTAGGCCTACCTTTTTTTGAGAGTGTTTGGCAATTTTTGTTTATTTACAGAAGTACAATATTTCATAATATCTCAAGGAAAGTGAACAAGATATCATACTCAGGGAAAAGGGAGCAGTAAACACAGAGCAGAAACCCTGCGGACTGGAACGCAGCACTAGCAGCACCAGCAGAGACTGATTAGCTTGTTTGAGTGAGTTTGGTTAGGATTAGAGGTAAACTCTGCAGGACTGTGGACCTCAAAGGCTGGATCTGAAGAACCATGCTGTACATCAACTGCTGGGACAGTGAGTCAGGCCATGTCTTGATTCTTTTGATAATGTAGTAGATTTAACAGCACATTGCCACTGACAAGGCTACAAAGAAAAGTGTGCATAAACTATAACGCACAGTCAATGTATTCATCATATATACAGACAATTACAGTTGGACAGATAAAAGCCTTTATTCCGAAAGCCGAAGGTAAAGATGCAGTGTTTTCCGATCCTCATTTGCAAAAATGTTTTGACACTTTTAGAGATTCTTATTGTTTCCTTCAGTCCACTATCAATTCCACAATTCACAGCGTGAGCATGAAACTCAGTTTTAATACAATGAACTGTCCATTATGTTCAATCAGCTTTAGTGTGAATACACAGTTAAAACGTAAAATGTCTGTTATTGTGGTGCCATTTATAAGCAGAATTATATGTTATTGAATCAGTTTTCCATAAACAGTGTGAACAATTTTCGCCCACCACTACTGTCATCGATACAGAAGAATATTTTTGACTAATTTGATGCTTTCACCCATCATGTAAAACAGCTGCATATCTATTTTCCTATGCTCGTGTTAGAACACTTGCCTCCTCTGGAGAGCAGAGCGAGTGGGTGGAAGATAAGAGGGCCAGGGAGTGTTCGTCAGGAGAAAACATAGAGGTCATCCGTACCCTTAGAGGCTAATTGAAGGGTGTAAAACACTCACCCCGCTGAAAGTACCCTGGCCCTGCGCTCCACTTGCCCCTCGTTGACACGCTGAAGAGGGAAATTGTACACTGCTACTCAAAGGAACTGTTAGAAGGTCATGCAGTCATCGAACTAACACCCACATTAGATCTATTTCTTCACAAATAATTAGCAGAATGCATATTTCATGTGTTGTGTCATAATCCATGGAAATTTTAAAATCTCAATCAAATGTTCTAAACTTCAAACTTTTTGAATAAAAGGGCTTAAAGTATAACTGTGACTAATCTAATCTGGTTTATGTAGACAGTGCACACTAACATAATAATTTTACTTTATAAAAGAAGATTTTATTCCATTTGTTCAGTTCCCCTTTTTTAAAGTCCCCATGAAATCAAAATTGAAGTTTTTAAGCTTTTACTGTGAATATGTTAGCCTTAAGGTTATCTATAAGCTAGTGTGTTTCAAAACAAAGTCAGAATTTGCATTTAAAAGATATAAACATTCAAACTTGGCCAATGTGGATCAATGACTGATTTTGATGACATCACCCTGCACTTCAGCTTCTCATCAAACTTTCTGTCCAATCAAATGCTCTCTAGAATCCTAAGGGTCCTGCCCACATCACCGTAAATAGATGCTCAAGCTGCAGCTGAAATCGGTCACTTGTTCACAGAATTAGTATTTTCTGTAAGGTGAAAGGCACGTAATGCACTATATAGGGTATAGGGAACGATTCAGACAGAGTAATTATGCTTTCCATTGGGTTGAATGAAGTCTGGTTTGGCGCTGTGTCACACAAACTGCTGAATGAATGATGAATGATCGCATTTATATAGCGCTTTCATTGTGTATTGCTATACACCCAAAGCGCTTTACAATCATATGGGGGGATCTCTCCTCAACCACCACCAGTGTGCAGCATCCACTTGGATGATGCGACGGCAGCCACAGGACAACGGCACCAGTGCGCTCACCACACACCAGCTACAGGTGGAGAGGAGAGAGAGTGATAGAGCCAATTCAGTGAATGGGGATTATTAGGAGGCCATGATTGACAAAGGCCAGAGGAGGGAATTTGGCCAGGACACCGGGGATACTCCCCTACTCTTTACGAAAAGTGCCATGGGATTTTTTTTAATGACCACAAAGAGTCAGGACCTCAGTTTAACGTCTCATCCGAATGACGGTGCTTTTTACAGTATAGTGTCCCCATCACTACACTGGGGCATTAGGACCCACCTAGACCACAGGGTGAGCACCCCCTGCTGGCCTCACTAACACCTCTTCCAACAACAACCTAGTTTTCCCAGGTGGTCTCCCATCCAGGTACTGACCAGGCTCAGCCCTGCTTAGCTTCAGTGGGTAGCCAGTCTTGGGCTGCAGGGTGAAATGGCTGTGGCTGTGTGCACACAGTCTGCCCCGGTCCAAAGACACAATAGCATGAAGCGGCTATCATACATTGTCAAATGTGGCTCTACTGAGCTCAACAAATCTGGCCCAAGCTGTAATATAAACAAAACGCTATTGGTTATTTAAAAAGAGGACAGGGCTGTTTTATATGTTCCACCCTGTTTTCCTGAGTTGATATTACATCAACACATAGAATAACGCTGCGTATTTCAAAGCACTTTCACCTTTAAGCTGTGTAGTAAAGTCATCCTGCTGTATTTCTGACATCCAGCCTGAGGCTGTGCTTTGGGAAGCCCCACCATGCTGAAAGGACCTAATATCCTTCACTGGAGGCAAATCTGCACACATCTATGGCTTGAGTTCATGGTATGCTTTTGGCCATGATATTGCCATCTGAGACTAAATGGTTTTTATTGTCAAAACAATGAGTCTTTGATCGCCTTGTGTTAGGTTCACCAACAGCAAATTAATGGTATTTGTTTTGCCTCTGACAAAGTTCTAGCAGTGACATTCTGGGTCACATTTAACCTACAATCTGCAAGTAGGGGAGAGCGGGGTGATTTGAGCCTGTGGGGAAGTTGAGCCACCCATTGTTTCTAGGAAACTTTAAATAAAATTGGTCATATGACCACACATATTTAAGGAGTAATCCATTTTACTAACCCTGTGATGGAGAGAGACCCATAGGATAACAGGTAACTGCATTTAAGTAAAAAAAAAAAATGCTATTGCTGTTTGCATGTTCAAGGACTCATGCTTCTTATATCTGAACAATTATAGAAAAATCCACCAAAAATATCACATATGTGTTTGTGATTTAGGAATATATCAGGCTATACTGTTAGTGTGATGTTAGCTCTAAACTACTAGATGATACAAGTTTGCTAAAATGGTAGGAGTTGGGTAATTTGAGCCAAAGGTTCTGGGGTAAGTTAAGCCAGTGACCTTGTTGATGTTTTTTTTTTTTTTTGTATGTATTAATTAATTAATTAATTAAAATTCTTCAATTTGAACTTTATTTTGTTCTGAAAATAAATGTTTTCATCATTCCATCATTCCATCCATTCGGAGCAGGAAAGGGAAACTCTCTGGATAAACGGTCAGTCCATCACAAGGCTCATACAAACATTTTAAGAAGTCAATTTTATTGAATTTTTCTTCCTTTGATATAGCATGAGGTGAAAATGTTTAGTTTCACCTCAGTATAATCCAAAAGCCAAGAGACGACTTTTTCTCTCTCTCTCTCTCTCTCTCTCTCTCTCTCTCTATACTGATTGTTTGTTTGTTTGTTTTGGAAAGCCATATTTTGAAAGAGTTTATTTTCCATCCAAAGTGATTATTCGCAAGGATGCACCACATCCTAAAATGTATGTACATATTTAGGTTGGACCCATTATTGTCATTAAACTGGCTCAACTCACCCCGCTCTCCCCTACTGAGAATGTACAGATGTTGCAGAAAACATCTGGGTCATGTTTGTATTTTCTTGTGTCACTGGCCATATATAAGCTTGAAATCAGGATTAGGCATACAAATACTGTCTTCAGTAATCATCCATACATGTGACAGTTGGTTAGTAACCATTCTAACCCAACTGAGAGAAAGGTAGGAATTATGTTTTGGGGGAAGTTTTACTTGTAATTAAAGGAAAATACTATTCAACTTTTCTTTTCAAATGTTTCTCGAAGGCAAAAATGCTACAGATTACACATCATATTTTGTAAAAAAAAGTGTGCAGTGATGCTATTTTTGGAATCAGCACCCTAAAATTAGGAAGAAAGAAGTATCTAATTTTAAATTTATCAAAGCTACTTTGTTCATTCTCACAATGATCTTTTCAACTGATGGTGATTAGATTCATAGTTTTGGACTGCCGCCTTGAACTTGAGAACTGAATGACGCATCCGCTGTGTGATACTGCAATGCTTTTCTTCAAATGTGCAACCAGCTTCAACTCTGAATCATGCAATGTCTTGGCTACATTTATTTATTTATTTATTTTTGTACAGTCTGGCATGAAATACTGTACACATTGCACAGTCTGCCTTGTTTACCAGTATACTTCTTGATAGTCATTCAGAGAGAAACACTGCAGCAAATGTATTTATTTTCAAATTAACTAAATGTCAGTTTAGTTTTAGTTTCTGCAATAGTCTGTTTTTATTTCACAAACTCATTTATTTTCATTATGGTTAGCAAAATGTTTTAAATTTTAATGACATTAATAATCATGATTACAGTATGAAAGGAAATAATCACCAATTTTGGGATAATCATGCAGGCCTTTACAGTAATAACCCTGCATTAAGTGTCCCCTCCTGAATTTCTGAATGCAGCGTGCTGATCTTTTCTTGTGACATTTACTAAACTTTAAGTGCCAGTGATGAACAGGTCATCAAAGTAGCCTATTAAGGTATAAGATCCTTATACCACACATAACCTGGCCATTATAGCGATGTGTGGATGTGTGTGTGTGTGTGTGCATTTTGGCACAATCCATCAAAAACAGGCTCATTAAAGTAGCCCGAATTTAGTTTTTAAGTTCAGTCATGTGAGCTCTGACAAATGAAAGCTGATTAGACAAAGCTCATGAGCTCATGGCCCTCACTGTCACTGCTATGCTTAATTCTCCAACTGAAGTTTTGTTGCAAAGCGATTAGCAGTGAGGATTGCTACAGAAGATTATATTTTTTATACTGTCAGAGTGGTGAGAATACATCTACAGCCCTTAATTTGCTTTGTGTTTTGCATTTACTGAACACTCCAAAATCCAATAAGCATATACAAAACTGAAGTGTGGAAAAGGCTTACTACAGCATAATGTGACCAAAGGCACTTTTACACATTGTCACATATTTCTTGATCAGCCAACGCACAGAAGTCTTTCAGCTGCCAATCCTTTGTGGATGATTTGTATAACTGAAACAACATTTCCTGCCAATGCAACTTTTCATTTTGGTCTCTTTAAAACTCAATTTAGGTTCCAGTGAGAAGGTGGGTTGCTGTGTTGAAGATGTTCAAGTCAACCTGAAATGATATTCACCAAGCATTTCATTTCTGTAATGTGACTTGACTGTATCCATTGAGAACTGATGGAATGGTGAAAAGTGGACATTTTATATCAAAATGCAAAGGAAATTTACATTTTGATTAAAGTTAACAAAGGCATTATTTTTCTGTCGAATAACATGCACTCGGTAATCATGCACAATAAGACCAGAAAAGTATGCAAGGATAGTAAAGGCCAATTTTGACCTCATTTGACTGCTTATATAACTAGTTTGCAAAGGTTTCTCATCTCCATCAGCATGCAAAGATGTAGCTCCACTGTAATTGTGACCGTACACAATCTAATCATACACTTTTAGTTATGTGTTACTTAAACATTACAACACTCAAACTATTTGTAATTTGAATACTGTCACATTTTACCTGAAAATGATATAGAAACAACCACATTTTTTTAGCTACATATAGATTCGGTGAGAAACATAGTTTAAAAAGTTAAATCAACACCATGACAGTCAGAGGATGCAGCACCCCATACAAGTTTTTTGTAAAGACACATACGCAATCATAAATTTTTCATCAGAACATATCTGCAGCAGTGAAGTGAAAAAAAAAAAAAAAAAAAAAAAAAAAAAAAAAAATCACACTGCACCCATCACTGCAACTCTATACTATATATCATAAACATCACAATCATCTGTGGTATCAACGGAATTAAAGACATCAAAGTTTCATCACATAGCACGACTCCATTATGTGTCATAGGAGGTTTGGGATCCATCATAACTATGACATATTTAGTAGAGGTTGGGAAAAATCAATACAGTAGAGTATTGCAATACTCTTTTGTTCCCATGCTGAGTTGCTTAACTGAAGCCAAGTATTGATTTTTAATTGTTATTATTATATATTCCAAGGCTTTGACATTTTGAGTACATAAAAATGCATTTCTTCTTAAGTTTGAGAGGTTAATATTTGAGAGCAGGATTATGAAGTGCTTCCACATTCAGATCATTCCAGTACACTTTTTTTGATTTACAATATAAAACAAGAAATGTCATTTATTTACAGCATAAAAAAATAGAGTTAAATTGATTATGACAGTAAATCTTTTCAATCTGGAATATACAATATGTAAATATACAGAATATTTCCATCCTGTGTACTGATTTATCAATTATTAACCTGAAGTTATGTAATAGTGTTGATTAAGGTAAAGGCCAGTCTTTAGTCCTCTGGATATTTACTAGCTCTTGAGGAAAATAAAAAAGTAACTGTGTGTGAAACCATTAACCTCAAATCCCAGTGGAATAGTCCTTGTGGGTATACGAGCTAAAGCAATTTGAATATATACCATGTATAAAGCGTACTACAAAAGCTAATCTCTACGTTTTGTTGCACAGGCACCTGCAGGGGCAACTGGGAAAGAACAGGCCTAGCCATAGGGTTGTATTCTTCACTTATATAATTAACTTTAGTTAATTAATGAAGAAGCAGTTTGTGTAAACACTGAAATTGGCTTTTCTCTGTGTGCTAAGAACCATTGCTATAAAACATTCTATGCCATTATAATCACAACTCAATTAAAATATCCTGATGAACTGTAGGGTATGTGTTGTAATATATACTGTCTGCTAAGGTAAACAGTATGACCAAAAGCTTGGTGTTTCACAGAACAAGTCTTTTTACTTCATGGTTATGGTATGGACAGCATAAAATAACTATAATTATGTCTAATTTGGATAATAAAATACCTGAATTAAAAACTCAAATTGGTAATAAGTAGAAATAGACCAAGTAATGGAACAAAATGAAAGGGCCCAGCCTATAGCCTTAAGGAACCTCTATCCAGTGGTGATATCTTTTTAGGACTAGATGGGAAACATGGTTTTCCTTATGATTTCAGACATAATATCTCTAAAATATATACAATTACTGTCAGTGATCAGCATTTCAGTTACCAAAATATGCAATACACTAGCGTGCAACACATTGTTTGTTCCGTTGATTATATCTGATTATATCCATCGAAGCCAGTAGATGCACAGCCCATAGAACCCCACTGAGGCAATGGAGCAAAAAATGTATGTTCACTGGATAAGAGGCTTTAAATGCATCATTTTAGAACCTGTCCGGAAGTAGTGCATGTCTTGGAATATATGGGAGCTTCATCCGCCCTAGTTGTGTGAGCAAAATTATATGACTGTCATTGGACAGTAAGTTTTAGTCGGCCTAGCCGTGTTCTTAAATAGGTTAAGAAACAGTATTGTCTTTCACTTAAGTATACTTTTATTTGATTAAGATTATTAAGAATTAATAGAATTAGAATTAATAGAATTCATAAAGAAAGCATTTTCTCATACAGTGTGCAGAAAAAGTAACTAAAGCCACACTGAAACTAAACTCTAGAGGACAAGGAAAAAGCAGTCACCCGCTCAACCAGTGCCTTATGTCACCAAAGATGCTTAGACTCAGATTAATATGTCAGATAAACACCTGCTACGTTCTTGTTGAGCAACACACCTATTATCAACTGTCAAGAGAAGATTTTTTTTATTATTATATTTAATGCGATTAGCTTGGGACCACCAGCCTCGGTTTAGGATCCACTTGGCTTT
Source organism: Labeo rohita (assembly GCF_022985175.1). Lineage (NCBI taxonomy): Eukaryota > Metazoa > Chordata > Actinopteri > Cypriniformes > Cyprinidae > Labeo > Labeo rohita. The sequence continues at coordinate 22,380,888 of NC_066880.1, forward strand.
TTCAGGAAAGGGGATTTGAATTCGATTAGCTCCCCTGACTCCTTCACACACAGCCCGTCTCAGAGCAATGGCACAAAGAGGTGATAAATGGGATATGGAGAGAGAGAGAGAGAGAGAGAGGGTGGAAACCATTCTGGCATGTCTTTTATCTTCCACAGAACGAGCAACTCTCTCTCACACTGATATCTTTGCATCTACTCCACTCCTGCCATATTTTTTCCTCCTCAGCTGCGCTTCTGTCAATATCACAGGCATGAATGTGTTTGTTCTCTTTACTTGCATGCTGTCATTTACTGTATGATACTCCGAGATACAGGTGACCACTGGTATAAAAAATGCCAGGATTTTATGGCTTGTGCCAATTTTTTTTTAAATGTTCAAATCAGTCCATATGTATTTTTGATCAAATAAATGCAAACTTTATGGACCAGTTCTCACTATTCACTAACTATTAACTACGACTTTTACCCAATAAACATTGCTGCTTATTAATAGTTAATAACCATTTTAATATAATTACTCCCTTACTGACTTCTTTCACAAACATTTTAAAAATTCTTCATTAATCCAAATTTTTGGTCTCCAGTGCAAGATAAAGAAGAGGAAGAAAAAAAAAATTAATAATAATAGACCAGAAAAAGAGCAATGGAATAAGCTAATAAAGACGAGAGAAAGTTGAGAGGAAATTGACAGAAAATTATGGGAAACCATTGAAAGTGATTGAGCAACCACCCAGAAATCCTCCCAAACAGCCTCAATGCCCCCACCCCTCATTCATAAGCTTTTTTGTTAATTGATACTAATGAGCGGTGGGAGCTGTTGACAGGTGTAAAGAGTTCAGAGCCGTGATTGATGTGAAGTTTCACGCCTGTCTGATCCTGATGCTCCAACATGCTGATCTCAACTATTTCACACCACTGATGATAATTATTTGATCGTGTTTTATTTTCAAGATGAATTGTTGCTGATTTTCAATTATCAAGGTTTTAATTAATAAACAGTTTCACAATCCCTCATCTTATGTCTTACACTTCATTTCCACTTGGCATATAGTCTACATTTATTAGCAATCCTTAGCAAACTTTTACAAGTAGGCTACCCTTACAAACAATTCTTTTTTCAAGGCTTAACAAACCATGCAAATATCACTTATGGCACAATAATTTCAAAGTTATAACACATCGCCTCTTCATACAGTATATGCAATTTATATTTTGCATAACATTTTGCTAAACGTTGTATTCGTACATTGTACAATTTGTAATTTTATTTTTCAATACAAAATTAAGCTACTTTATGTGACTTTGTGAGACGTCTGATTTTTTACCAGCTACAGGTAAATAACTGAAAGAATCTAGCAGAAGAAAGACAAGAAATTAGTGCAATAAACTCTAAAACTATTAGCACTAAGAACCAGTGCATTTATGTTAATCAATTGTAACATGACCAAAACATCAGAAAGAAGATACTTTCACATTGTTTTTCACTGCTAACTCTAAAATTAATATTTGTAGTGGTTAAATTGTACATAATTTTTTTGCCGTCACACTTGCATTCTTTCACAGTTGAATAACGCTGTTTATTTAATGTTCATAATCATATACTATTTAGATGACTAATTAAAGCCTATTAAAGTGTCAGTGTAAATCTTTAAAGTTTAAGTATAAATTTCAGTATTTGATTAGTTGATTGATTCATTCATTCATTGACTGAATATTTCACACTCCTGCAAATACTTGTGGGGGTATCAAGGTTGCTTAAGGGCTGCATGGAAGGTCCCCAAGAGGCCTTTCATTGTGAAGCATATTTGCGTGGGTTTCCTTTGGGTGTTCTGGTTTCCTCCACAATCCAAAATATCTTCACCATACACTCTCAGAAAAAAAGGTACAGTTCTGTCGCTGGGGTGGTCCCCTAAGGTACAAAAGTGAAAAGGTACATCTTTGTACCTTACCTACCCCTAAACGGTACATACTAGTACCTTAAAGGTACATTTTAGTACTTTGAAAGTACATATTTGTACCTTTTCACTTTGTACCCTGGGGTACCGCCCCAGCGACAGAACTGTACCTTTTTTTTTTGACAGTGTAGATGAGAATCTGTGTATGAGCCCTGTGATGCACTGTCCATTTATCCAGGGTGTCCCACACCATTGGCCTGAGATGCTGCATGCTCCAGCATCCTTGTGATCCTACAGAGAATAAGTGGTTTGGAGATTGCTTAAGTGGAGTTTGTTTAGTTCTATTTGTTGTGATATTAAAATTGGTATTTCAGTGCTATTGGTAAGACTGAACACAAGGTTTTTAAATTGCTCTGTTTTTTCTTTCAGCTCATTTCAGACTGTCACACAGTCGCTCTAGTCTGAGATGGGGTCACCACTCTGGGAACCGAAGATCAGGCCCCTCCTTGACAGAGTCACAACCCATTCAAAGTCATCTGTCCAAACACAGGAAAAACGCCAGTGCGATAGATGTAAAGGGAAAAGGGGAGTTTAAAGTGAAGCCCGTAAAGCTGTCCCACCAAGTCAGGGGTCATTCAAAAGAGTCAGGACCAATTTATTTGTGGGAATCTTGGGCAGGCAAAAAAAAAAGCACTCTTGCTTATGCAGAGCTTAATCCCAGCAGTCATCCTGTGGGAGTTGCTCGTAGAGCGCAAAACCTGAAGCATGACTTTTTCATTTGTTGGTGCCAGATGGAATTGAGCTCCATCCTCCAAAGCAAGACTTGACAGCCAAGTGCTGGATCGTGAGTAAGAAGCCCACCTTAGCTTCCATCACTGTTGACCCCTCTGTGCACTGACACATGAAACCATTTACCATAATTTTCTGGAAATATACCATCAGAACACATTTTTTGAAGACCACTATGGTTGGGGCCCTATTTTAACGATCTAAGCGCATAGTCAAAAGCGCAGGTGCACTTAGGACGTGTCCGAATCCAATGTTGCTATTTTAAGAACGGGAAAAATGGTAGGCGCTCCTGGCGCATGTTCTTAAAGGGCTGTCCCTATTCTCTTAATGAGTCACGGGTGTGTTTTGGGCATAATGTGCATTAAACCAATCGGAGTCTCATCTCCCATTCCCTTTAAGAGCCAGTTGCGCTAGCGCCATAGCGGATTCACTATTTACATGGCGAAACTTGCTAGAACAAAGACTGAATGCTTCTCCAGAGAGCAGGGCCAGCGCCAAAAGCCTCTTCAAATGAGTTACTGTGCACCCCCTTCCCATTCTCGTCCCTCCTTGCTGAATGTGATCATTTTCAAAATCAAAAGTGAAACCAAAAAAAAAAAAAACAGCTCGCATAAGAAAGCAATCCATTATGACTATGACTATCCATTATGACATGTAGGTATTGTTTATTTATGTACACAATAATAATCTTTTACACCGTAATCCTTTCATTTGTAATATTTGGCATGTTTGTGTGCTGCTGCACAACCCTGCATGTGTAATAAGCAGAGTGTATGTGCATTGTGCACCTGCCTATAGGGGCATATTATTAACACGCTCTTTAAATAACAACAACAAAAAAAGTGCCATTGACTTTAGATCAGGTTTCAGTTGGTCAATGGCACAATCTATTTCAGTTGCCTCAAAATAGCAACACTCCAACAATGCGCCTGAACACACCTCGTTTTCAGACCAGCACGCCCATGGGCGCACAAATGGGCGCAAATGCATTTGCTATTTAAACAGTGTGGCAGGACGTGAAAATGATTACTGCGCCGGGCAGAAACTAGCCCTTGGCACCGCATTGTGCCGGGTGCATGATAGGGCCCATGGTATTATATCAGAGAACAAAAGTATGTTGCTTTAATCAGTGAGAAATTACTGTGCAAATGCCACTGCATTGACTGATCTCCTCCTCATTGTTTTTAAATATTGTAAATATTGTTTGTAGAAGATAATAATTGAGTAATGTGCCTAACAATCATGGCAGGGACTTACAATCACTTTGAGACTGCTTAATAAAGTTACTAACGCAATTACATTATGTTTAAGTTAGATGAAAATGATGACATTATTTCATTAAACTGAGAGGAAAATGTTGATTGATATGTGTGAAACTTATGTACATTGTACATGTGCATGTTTATTTATTTGTTTGTCAGTTATTGTGCTTGTGAGTTAATTTGCCCATTGGCAGATGTTCTCATGCTGCAAGTGCATTAAAGGGGTTTTTGTAGTTTGCAAAGCTATAAGCTATTCATTAGCTAGTTGTAGTATTCAAGTTAAACATTAGGACTTAGGAATTAAACAACATAATTTCCCTCTTAGTTTGGGAACAGGAATAAAATTTAAAGAAATATTTAACCTTAAAAAATATTAAAAAAAAAATGTTGTGAGCTTACTCACCCTGAGGGCATCTAAGATGTAGATGAGGTTGTTTCTTTATCAGAACATATTTGGAGAAATTTAGCATTATCTCACTTGCTTACCCAAGGGATCCTCTGCAGTGAATGGGTGCCAGCAGAATTAGGCCACATTCACACTGTCAGTTTTTGGGATTGACAACCACATTTACTTACAGGTGTGAGTCTCAAAATGTCCCGTTCACACAGCAGCTTACATTCGCTTTTCGAATACTGTCTGTATGAACGTGCAACAGAAGACAAGCCTGTATTCCTTACAAGTAACCATAGCAACACAGACCAAAGCAATATCAAAGATGACAACATCTTCTGACACAACATAAGTCCAATCTAGCCGTGAGTTCATCCATCAAATCATCATTAACCGACAGCAGCTTTTTGAGTGGACAGCGGAGCATTTGAAACTTTCAAATGACACACAGCTCATTTTTCCATCACTGTAAGTTACCAAAACCACAAATTAAAGCATGCAGCACACAGGAGATGCGCATTTGTATTGCAGAGCGGCTTCCTCGCACTGAATAACGTGACAGACAACTAGTTGTCCAGTCCTGTTTTGTTCACACAGCATGTGTGTTCCAAGAATGCGGTTGTGAGTCCTGAAAATTTACGGGTGTGAGTTCGATTATAGAATATACGCCTGTAAATAACTGTACTGTGTGTGAACTTAACCGTATTAAGGACTCAAATACGGTACTGACAACCGTATGCTGCTGCTTTGTGAACGTGGCCTTAGATTTAATTTAGCTGATAAAAACACCACAATAATCCGGAAGTAATCCACACAACTCCATTCTGTAGGTTAGTGTCTTGTGAACCTTTTCATGTAGAAAGTAATATTTTGGATAGAGTACACATATTTCAGATGAAGGCAACAGTTTTAAATGATGCATTCCATTTACATTTATTATCAGTTCTGAAGTTGTTCATTGATGGATTGGAGTCTGTTTTTGACTCTCATTCTGACTGCAGAGGATTCATTGGTGAGCAAGTAATGCTAAACAAATCCGTTCCAATGAAGAAGCAAACTCATATACATCCTGGATGGCTTAAGGATGAATATGTTTGTTTGCCGAAAAGTTTTTCCTTCAGGATCATAAAAAACCTTGATCCACGAACTTGGTACTTGGCAAAATCACATTCAGCTGTTATTCTGATTCCTACTATGATACTACAGCACTTTTACTGTAATTACAGATAAACCGTGACAACTGGCATCTTGAGGCAGAAAGATCCCTAAACTAAAGCAGTGGATGAATGTCACCAGTAGATAAATGCAGTTCTGGTGATTGCTAATGTCTCCCCTCGGGTCTGGAGGCTGGAGAGTATGTGTTTCACTGGAAACTATTCCACTTCAGAATGTTGCGTTTTCACTGCAGTATATATGATGTCCTCTATAGTACCCTCACATTCTCCGTAGGCACTAAAGGAGGAGCAGCTGTCGTGAATAAATCATGAAAGGGGCAGGCAAAACATGATTAATATGCAGAAATCCCCCACACGCCCTCTTATCTATTCCATCCACTTTTACATGCTCCCTTCCCTATTATCGCAGTACTCTGTCCATCTCTTTGTGCACCACATACTTGCATGCAGACGAATGTGATGTTGATGGGATATCAGGGAGCATTAAAGTTGTTGCTTACACCGCTGACCACTGCCGCATAGAGACCACTGTTGTAAAGAAGCACAGCTTGCTGGGTCATATCCACATTTCATGAGTAAACAAACCAGCTGGGGGCTAAGAACGCAGAACACACAGACTGCTCATAATGGCGCAATAGAGCTGCCACCACCAGCTGTTAGCCCCATTCCCTCCTAAACCTTTTGCCCACTCCTTGACCTGCTCCCTACTAGGACCCTTCAAAGGTAGTGGCACTTGAGAGCGGTTTCCTAATACTTTTTATTGTGTGAAAAGAACAGAGCACACAGTGAGTGGTGACAATAAATATTTTGGTTGTCCCGCTGTGTTACAGAACTGTATGCACCTGGATTTCTCTGAGACCCAATTTGGATGTACCACGCTGGCAGCAGTATTAGCTCTGATTCAAATCTTACTGAGGCAATGCTCACATTATTATGGGTAATTTGAAAATCTTTTTTCTCTACATTTTGGCTTTTCGTCCACACTGAGATGCTGTTTTTATTGAATGAAAATAGAGTGTTTTGAAGACTTCTCCCAAGATGATAAATTTGAAAATGCCATTTTTGCATGGACTGTAAAAACGGAGGTATACAAAAACAATGACAAAAGTTTAATTAAAACCTAAAACCTATGTATGTGCACGTACATAATGAAATACTTATCTATAAATCACACTGTCAAATCCCTCAATGAATTCCGCTTGCTGTATGCTTACCTCACGTTATCATCATTTAATTTTAGGCGGTCGTTAAAATGGAAACAAAAGAAGAGCATAAACTCAAGGTGAGCCACTGCATAGCTTATTTATTCAAATCAGCTGGGGAAATACAGAATCTGACAGAATCATTCCTCTTCATATAACGTTAGACAACATATTAAAACACAAGTCAAAAACAATAGAAATGTCTATCAAGGAATAGCATTAAAGCAGCTTTTAAAAACTTACGCCATGCAGGCTATGTCATTTAAAAGCAAAACAATGCAACAATGCCCATTTTACTTACTCAAGACCATGCGTTTTTGTTCAGTAAATTATCAACGTGGTCTGGTGAACTACGAAAAAAGGCACTCGGCAGGAACTAAAGTCGCAGGCACGCAGAGTTAACTGAAAAGCAAGCCGATTTTAGAAAGCGACTGGACATCCCACACCACCGAAGTGGTTCTTCGTTTAGAGGAACAGACGGCGCAGACGGATCGCAGCGGCGGCAGGTTGTAGTGAATGCTGTGATTGACATTTGCTGGCTTTGGCTAGCCTCTAAGCTAATGCCTACAATGTGCCTGTTATGCATCGCTCCAGTAGAGTTCTTGTAAGCCAATTTGATATTATACCATTTACACAAAACTTTTCTGAGTCCTTCTAATTCAAAATAATCCCACACCTGGTCATGAGGTCTCTATAAGGGCATGTGAGGTCTAAGGTAAAAATGTTGTTTTCACCCAGATACACTTTTAAAAATAATGTATTATTTTTCAAACGTTAATTTTAACTTGTTATTTAAAATGTTTTAAATTTAACGTTAAAATTATGCCAATTTCAATGATAAAATCTTTCAAGTGTCGATTAGTAGGAGCTGTACCATTTAGTCGACTAGTCGACTAGACCCGCACATCCCTAGTATATAGTAGTCAACATCTGAAGTGGATCAAAAAAGTAAATCAAAGTTGTCCTAAGACAAGAACGGGTATTGTTTTGGTTTTAGGACAACTTTGATAAAAGGTTTTGATCCACTTCAAATGTTAACTACTATATTTGTAGCAATAGCCAAAAATACACTATATGGGTCAAAATTATCTATTTTTCTTTTATGCCAAATATCATTAGGATATTAAGTAAAGATCATGTTCCATGAAGATATTTTGTAAATTTCCTACCATAAATATATCAAAACTTTTTGATTTTTGATTAATAATATGCATTGCTAAGAACTTCATTAGGACAACTTTAAAGGCGATTTTTTTTTCAATATTTTTTTTTTTTTTTTTTTTTTTTTTTTTTTTTTGCACCCTAGGATTCCAGATTTCCCAAATATTGTTCTATCCCAAACAAACCATACATAAATGGGAAAACTTATTTATTCAGCTTTCAGATGTGAGAATATCTGTATAAATCTAAATTCCAAAAAATGTACCCTTATGACTGGTTTTGTGGTTCAGGGTCACATAAATGCTTCTACCAGCATTACTGTGAAAAAATACAGTATTTAGTTGCAATTGCTCTCCTGCTGCAAAAGATGATGACAGTTGTATTATATAGAATAATGATTATGAGTGTGACCTGGACAAACCAGTGAGTGGTGAGATATTTTGATGGTCATTTGATGATGGCTGTTGTAGGAGACACCACACTTCAGGACTTTTGAGGTCAAATTTGATCACAATGGTCATTAATCGTTTGTTGGTGAACATGTCAAACTAGTTATCAAATACTACATATTTGGGCTAGGATCAGAGAAATCTTCAAATTAGGTCAAATTGTGGCTAAAATCGCATAGTGTGCACCCAGCGCCAACTTTTGGAAAACTCTTTAAAACTGCCAGTGTGGAAAGCATTTTTGGTTTCAGAAAGCAGTTTTTATTTCAGAAAGCATTCTGAAACAAAACTCACTGTTTTCAAATATTTCCAGATCTAAAAAAGTGTTTTCACACCTTTGCCATAGAAGAGCCATTTGTGGTTTCCCAAAGAAACTTTCAGTGATCAGTTCCTAAAAGAATTATTTTTCTTAGCATACAGAATTTACAAAATCAAAAAACCTGCACTGAAAGGATTCCAAAGTTCTTCATTTAACCATCGATGCCATTAAAGGACCTATATGCTTTTTTTTTTTCTTTTTAAGAGTGTTGTTTGCCTTTTAAAGCAACATCGTGACCTAAATAGAACCTCATAAGTCCCTTTTCGCTCTTCATGAACAACAACTCTTTTAAAAATCCCTCAAGAACACCATCCTCACAAGTGCCAAAGAGACTCAACAGAGTTTGACGTTAGCATACTAATAAGCTCAACAACTCAATACTGTAATATAGGGGTAGCCAACGCTGCTCCTGGAGGGCTATTATTCTGCAGAGCTCAACCCTAATCAAACACACCTGAACCAGCTAATAAAATTGTTTGGGATTACTTGAAAATAACAGGCAGGTGTGTTGAAGTGGGTTTGGAATTGAATTCTGTAGGCAAATAGCGCACCATGGTCAAACAGTGACATTTTCGTTTTCGTATATTGTGCATTTCTTAGAAATCAGAACTTCTCAAGCATTAAACACATTTTGTATTATCTGGTATGTCTATTTTAATGTTTCCAAGAGAGATACACAATGGGCTTCTCTGTTTCATTCAGTCCTAGAGTTGAAGGTTTGTTAACCTTGCGATAAGAAATGAATAGCCCTTGTTAAAAAGAAATGTGTGCATAATTGTACTGAATGTGCACTTGTAGTGTACTTCAAATCTTTTTCATGACAAGAACTCTTAACACACATCTGTCACATTAAAAGTTGTCACACTGGAAGGTTTTTATGTTACTATACATGCTTGAAAAAATATTAAAAGAAGACATTTAAAGCTTTAACCCTTTTGATCCGGCTGTGTCGGCGCCGACACATCAAACCAAGCTGTATTCATGTTACCACAACTTTTCAACCGTTAGCACTATAAAAACAATTCAAATTCTTCTGACAGTAGACAACATGCACTTTCTGCTTTCCAATGTATAGCTTATTGCAGAAATTTCTTGTGCTCAGACAGCAGATTTCCGGAAGAGCGGGAAGGAAGAATTTGAAGGGAGCACAGAGATTTGGATTGCGTAAAATAATAAACAAAACGAACAAATACATGGCGAAGGAGGAGTAAACAGCACAAAAGGTGATTGGGATGATTTTTGATGAGACTTGGGAGCAGGCTTAGTGGGACTTTTTGACATGTTGTGTGTGCATCTCTATAATGTGCGTGTAAATGTAGTGTATGTGCGCATGTATACGCATGCATGTGTATATGTGTGCGTGCATCAACAAAAAAGTCTCTTGAATGAAAACTGTGCAACCCAGTGTCACAAAAACACTTGTTGGAAGTGGAAGTGTTGGAAGTATTCAAGTATGAAGTTATGGCATCACAAATCGGAATACACATCTCAGAAAATAAATAATAAATTACTGATACGATGACCACAGCTACTGAAAGAGCTTACAGGTGGTGATGGATATAAGATGGATGGATATTAAACCAAATGCCATACCATAAACGATTAGGTCTAAAGGACAAGTCTAAATGCCCCCGGATATCAAGTGAAATCCGCGCTGAGAAACTCCTTCAGTGGCTGTGACATCATGACAAGCTTCAACATTTTTACATTCTGCCAGGATGGCATCTAACGTTTCTTGTCTCTGCCATTCTCAGGCTCTACTGTGGATCTTTAGTAAGTTTTATTCGTCCACAGGCATCTTCCAATTCTTTTCTCTTCCTCATATACTCAGGAAAGCAGTGAAGACTTACATCACTTCTCTTGTTGCCCCTCTACTGAAATTTACAACCAAAAACCACACAATGTGGCACTGTATCAGTATTTGTTGTGTATTCAGAGTTGTGTCGAGTTAAAAATAGCAATAGGTGGTGCCAGTAGCTCACCGAGTACAACCATTTCATGTTATAGAAATAACAGCGCCCCCCATAGTCCAAAAAAGTATAAAACAATGTGGATCTTTTAAATAACATAAATCGTTCATGTATTTTCTGCTACATATTTCAGTAAGAGCTATCATTTATGTTATCAGCCATTCAAGTCTTAATACCTGGGGTTCCCTTTAAATAAATCCCAACTGCATCACTACAAATGTGTAATTACATATAGATTTAAATGCATATTTAAATACAGGTTTCACTTGAAATTACATAAACTTATATTTTAGTTTACCATATATGCATATCAGTATATTCTGCAGTACAGTTTAACCACATTTCAAAGACAATAGAAGTAGTTATGACATTACATATAAAGATATACTTGTAAATCCCCTATGTCCCCTAAAAACTCTTAAATTCAACTAATTCCATTTAATAGAAATATAAACTACAATACATTTATTTGTAAATAACATGTAATTAAGTGACTGAAAACAAATTCAGTTTACACTTAAGTTTACACCTAATTTAACCCCATATAAAAGTGCAACATAGCAGCCAAATGCACTTGAAGCTGTCATGGAAACTAGACACATTGCATGCTGAATTCAAGGGATATGCTGAAAGGATGGTTAGAAGCAGAACTAGAAAGAGCATTGAAATATGTCAGAAGAACCTCAGGATCAGTTTTCAGCCATTTAGCTGGTTACTCACATCACACCTGTCTGCGGCAGCAGTTGTGCAGTACCATGTCATTGGGCCAATCGACTGTTCAACCCCTGAACGAGTTTGGCACAAATGTATTTTGTGTTACACCGCATGAATTATTTGAGAGAGAATAAGGAACTGCAGATTTATTATTTTTTTTATTACTATTACTATTTTTTTCCTGTGTATTGTACATGTGTTACACAAGCTATTTTCTTCAAAGACTTTCACAAAGTGATGGGAACAAAATCAAGTTTGGAAAAAACAGTGGCAGAACATGTACCACCGCAAATGACGCCTATATGCTTTGCTAAATAACTTTTTCTTTTTTTTTTTAGTTTATTTATTATTTAGTATACTGTTAGAAGAATTTTTGTAGTTAAAAAGAGACTATTAACTATTCAAGGCTTATTTGCTATATGGAAATTATGAATGAATCATGATTATATTTAAAATTCTTTTCATGTAGTTTTCACAAACTTCCAGTTAAAGATCTGCTCACATTCTGTTTTATCCAAATGCAGATACAGAAATTTTACTAAGGCTAGGTACAGACATTACATTCTACCGCATACTGTACCGAATCTCATCGGAGTGTGTGATGTCTAAAACGTTGCCTGCGGAAGGGGGGCAGTTTACTAGATTTTGGAACAAAGAATATTTATGCCTCGATTCAAAGCAACATCAAAAGAACAGCAACTTCAATGACTTCCTGTTTAAGAACAAACTGGCTAGTGGTGCATGACAACTTTTACATCCTGCATCTACTTGCATCATTTCCTTCTTTTGTATTGTTCCTCCTCCCGGTGCATTAATGACTATGTGTAATAATTAGAAAAATTATCCTGCATGCAATTATTGCGATATATTAGTGTCGGGTAACGCAGAGGGCAAGGAGATGAAACGCTTGTTGGTTTTAAAGATAAATTCACCTCACTGATCTGACAAGAATGATCAGGACAGTGTTTGATTGTTCGCTACCCCTGCACATTTTCTGTGTGCAGGGGAGTTAAAAGTCATTGGCTGTAAGCAATTAAACAGCTCCCTGGTGGATGATAATACGACTGTTAAGGACAGCAACAGTAACAGGAAGAGACGCACTTTGTCCTCATAAAGCATGACCTAAAACCTCACAAGGAGACAGCTAATCAAAATACATAGTGGTTGAAAGCAACATATTAGAAGAAATATGTCAGTAAACATTATATACAACAAAACAGATGAATATGAAAATGCAGAATGGCTCGGGGCAAATAACTAAAAGTAGCCCACCTGATTAGCTTGCAGCATCTTTAGCTTTTTCTAAAAAGTAATGATGTAGTATGATAAAACAACACATTTTATTTTGTGCCTGCAGCTCTGCATCTAGTGGAACTGGAGCAGTAGTGTCTCGTTTAGGAAAATCTGATTAATTTTACAGCATTTTACTTCTGTGTAAGGACTGAAATGAATCTGAGTGAACCATTTATTTTTAACTGACCCATTTCAGTCCCTACGGAAGTCCTTGGATTTTCTTAAATACTGCAATAATTATATTTTTTGCAATTTATCAATTTATTTGTTGTATTTAGGGACTTCATTTTATAAAGTCCCTAAATACAGCAAATAAATTGATAAATTGCAAAAAATATAATTACTGCAGTATTTAAGAAAATCCAAGGACTTCCGTAGGGACTGAAATTTTGATCCTAATGTTGCAAAATTTTAAATGAAATTATTAAATGTTTGCATATTTGTAATTTGCGGGTGAAAACAGTGTGTACACTGTTATTTGTGACCTTTTTTGGAAAAATATTGCAATGAGCAAAAAAAAAAAAAAAAAAAAAACTATTAAAAAAAACATCAAAATGATGTACAATTTGTTGAAATGACTGAGCTACACCCATTTGAAGTTGATAGAGTAAGCAAAGTCAATTTTGAGAAACACTAAGTTAAAGATAACATGTATTGAAGTGTAATTTGTTTAATATACTGTATTCAGTAAAATGAAGGTTTAAGGACATTTTTATTTTTATTTTGTCAAACACTGGAGCTAACTACTTATGTCTGTGGTGTTACCACTATTTCTTCCAAGGGAGAGAGTAACACCGCATTAACTAATAACTATTTTATTTTAAAAAATAAGTTTATTTCTTATATTTGTTTTACTGTTTATCTGCATCTTTGTTCTAATTTTTAATAATAAAAATAAAATAAAAATAGCTGTATTGTGATTATGAATATAGTAATTATTATTAAAACAAACAAACAACTGTACTTCTGTAGCTTCAATGCAGTTAGATTGTTGTTGAGCTAGCTTGACTGTATACATTACATTACATTCTTGGGGGGGAAAACAGTGCAGAAATTGTACCTTTAGGGGTACAACAGCTTGCTACTAGGACAGTACCCTTGAGGGGGCAACTTTGTACCTTATCCACCATAAAAAGGTTCACAGTAGTACCTTAAGGGTACATATTACTACTCTAAAGTACTAAAATGCCCCTTTAGGGGAAGATGAGGTACAAAGTTGTCCCCTACTGACAGGTTGTTTTATCCCTAAAGGTACAATTCGTACACTGTTTTTCTGACAGTGTATAAGCTTGTAGCTTTTCAAACAACAGATAGCAGCTTTCCTCACACCATACTGTGCTTTTGTCAGGTAAAACTCCCTCACTGCACTTGCAGTAAGAGTAAATCTCTGCAAATGGGAAAACCAACCATCCAATGAGTTAACTGACAAGCACAACAACTGACAAATTTAAAAAAAAAAAAAAAAAAAATCCCTGGGGCTGTTCTGGTTATCCAATCAGGCTAAAGTACGCTGATGTCCATTAAAGCTGTGCAGCGCTTTGCTGACTTCAGCAGCAGACTGAGAAGTCGGAACCCCAGAGATACCCTTGAAGGTGTCACATGACCACAGGGGTGAGAACACACATTTACTTAGCCGTATCTATAGACGCACATTTAAAGTACTTGCTGGCATGGAGCCAAAACCATAAAGCGGCATGTAAAGCACCATATGACTATAATCCCAGATTTCTGCCTTCTCTGAAGATGCGATTCAATAAAGATTTGCAGATAATTGACCGTGGTAAGATTAGAGCATACATGCATGCATACACATGCTTTCTCATTCTCTAGGGTCACTCAAGGATACTTACGCTCATATCTCTCTCCAGTTGTCTTTAGTGTGCTGGTATTTAAGAGGATCAGTGAGCAGTGATGAAGAATTGAGCCAGGAGTAATTAAACACTGACCTGCAATGATGCGTCTTATAGGGTTTTAAAGGTTGACGAGCACACATTACCCACTGAAACAGGAAGTTCGGATAGGACAAGTCAATTTAAGGTGCTAGGATTCTTACACCTGAGAACATTTATTCTAGTGATAGAAAAGGGCAATTAACTTCTAGATTTTTTGCCCATCATTGAATTTTATTACATACAGAACGTGTTTATACACGCTACTGTTCAAAAGTTTGGGGTTGGTAAGATTTTTTAAATGTTTTTGAAGTCTCACTAAGGCTGCATTTATGTGATCAAAAAATATAGCAAAAAGATTTTGTGAAATGTTATTACAATTTAAATTAACCATTGTCTATTTTAATATATATAGTTCAGATGCAAAACCCACTAAAAGAGATAAAAATGAGATAATGATACTGAGTGAATGCTCTGGACACATATTATACGTACATCAAATGCTTTTACTTCAAATTTGCTAAAATCCCAGTCTCAGCCCAATCAGAATTACCAGTACTTAGATAGAAACCTATACATCGGAGCCTGAGACAAATGCATTTTTTAAAAGAAAGAAATCAGATGGATTTAGAGGCTTTTGCATCTGAACTCTTCACATATATATATATATATATATATATATATATATATATATATATATATACAGTGGGTACAGAAAGTATTCAGACCCCCTTAAATTTTTCATTCTTTGTTATATTGCAGCCATTTGCCAAAATCATTTAAGTTCATTTTTTTTTTCCTCATTAATGTACACACAGCACCCCATATTGACAGGAAAACACAGAATTGTTGATATTTTTGCAGATTTATTAAAAAAGAAATATCACATGGTCCTAAGTATTCAGACCCTTTGCTGTGACACTCGTATATTTAACTCAGGTGCTGTCCATTTCTTTTGATCATCCTTGAGATAGTTCTACACCTTCATTTGAGTCCAGCTGTGTTTGATTATACTGATTGGACTTGATTAGGAAAGCCACACACCTGTCTATATAAGACCTTACAGCTCACAGTGCATGTCAGAGCAAATGAGAATCATGAGGTCAAAGGAACTGCCTGAAGAGCTCAGAGACAGAATTGTGGCAAGGCACAGATCTAGCCAAGGTTACAAAAAAATTTCTGCTGCACTTAAGGTTCCTAAGAGCACAGTGGCCTCCATAATCCTTAAATGGAAGACGTTTGTGATGACCAGAACCCTTCCTAGAGCTGGCCGTCCAGCCAAACTGAGCTATCGGGGGAGAAGAGCCTTGGTGAGAGAGGTAAAGAAGAACCCAAAGATCACTGTGGCTGAGCTCCAGAGATGCAGTCGGGAGATGGGAGAAAGTTGTAGAAAGTCAACCATCACTGCAGCCCTCCACCAGTCTGGGCTTTATGGCAGAGTGGCCCGATGGAAGCCTCTCTTCAGTGTAAGACACATGAAAGCCCGCATGGAGTTTGCTAAAAAAACACCTGAAGGACTCCAAGATAGTGAGAAATAAGATTCTCTGGTCTGATGAGACCAAGATAGAACTTTTTGGCCTTAATTCTAAGCGGTATGTGTGGAGAAAACCAGGCACTGCTCATCACCTGTCCAATACAGTCCCAACTGTGAAGCATGGTGGTGGCAGCATCATGCTGTGGGGGTGTTTTTCAGCTGCAGGGACAGGACGACTGGTTGCAATCAAGGGAAAGATGAATGCGGCCAAGTACAGGGATGTTCTGGACGAAAACCTTCTCCAGAGTGCTCAGGACCTTAGACTGGGCCGAAGGTTTACCTTCCAACAAGACAATGACCCTAAGCACACAGCTAAAATAACGAAGGAGTGGCTTCACAACAACTCTGTGACTGTTCTTGAATGGCCCAGCCAGAGCCCTGACTTAAACCCAATTGAGCATCTCTGGAGAGACCTAAAAATGGCTGTCCACCAACATTTACCATCCAACCTGACAGAACTGGAGAAGATCTGCAAGGAGGAATGGCAGAGGATCCCCAAATCCAGGTGTGAAAAACTTGTTGCATCTTTCCCAAAAAGACTCATGGCTGTATTAGATCAAAAGGGTGCTTCTACTAAATACTGAGCAAAGGGTCTGAATACTTAGGACCATGTGATATTTCAGTTTTTCTTTTTTAATAAATCTGCAAAAATGTCAACAATTCTGTCAATATGGGGTGCTGTGTGTACATTGAGGAAAAAATGAACTTAAATGATTTTAGCAAATGGCTGCAATATAACAAAGAGTGAAAAATTTAAGGGGGTCTGAATACTTTCCGTACCCACTGTATATATATAATTCATTACTTAATTCATTACTTCAGCCTTATGTGCCCACTAGAAGCTTGCGTTCTGCAAGTGAATGGCGTATGATTGTGTTGTGCCATCCCAAAAGAGGCACAAAATCACTTTTACGGACTTTCACATTAAATGTACTCTCCTGGTAGAATGACCTGCCCAGCTCAATCCAAACAGCTGAGTCCTTAGCCATCCTCAAGAATCGATAAAAACACATCTCTTCAATCTTTATTTGACCCTCTTTATTTTAAAAGAAAAGCCCTTTTAGACAAAAAAACACTAGTTTCTCTATTCTTTTTGTATTCTATTTCTATTTTTTTTTCTCTTTGTTTATTAGAATTAACAAAAATAGAAGGCCTCTAACACTAGCTTGCTTTTTCTTTTTTATATTCTGTTTTCTTTTTGTTTATTATATAATTTTGCTTCCAAGTCGCTTTGGATAAAAGTGTCTGCTAAATGTCTAAATGTAAATGTAAATATATTTTGCCAATTTTTTAGCACCCATTACTCCAGTCTTCAGTTCTGCAGTTCATGATATGCTAATTTTGTGCACAAGAAACTATCTTTATTACTATAAATGTTGAAAACAGTTGTGCTGCTTAACATTTCTATGAAAACCATGGTGCTTTTTTTCTTCAGGATTTCTGATGAATAGAAAATTCAAAAGAACAGCACTTATTTTCAATACAATTTTTTTTTTTGTAACAATGTAAAAGCCTTTTCTGTCACTTTTGATCAATGTAATGCGTCTTTACTGAATAAAAATCATATTTTAAAAATCATATTTTAAAAATGGCCATACCACTCCACCATTAGAACTCCCTATTTATCATGTTTAAACCCATTTTGCAAAATTCTACAGATTTTACTGCTAAATCAGTGCAGAAACTGTAAAACAATAAGGTTCTATTTGTTAAATGTGACCCTGGACCACAAAACCAGTCATAAGGGTCAATTCTTTAAAACTGAGATTTATACATAAATAAGCTTTCTATTTCTATTGTTTGTTAGGATAGGACAATGTTTGGCCAAGGTACAACTATTTGAAAATCTGGAATCTGAGGGTGCAAAAAAAAAAACTAAATATTGAGAAAATCACCTTTAAAGTTGTCCAAATTAGGGTCTTAGCAATGCATATTACTAATCAAAACCTTATCAAAAGTTTTGATATATTTACGGTAGGAAATTTACTAAATATCTTTATGGAGCATGATCTTTACTTAATACCCTAATAATTTTTGGCTTAAAAGAAAAATCGATAATTTTGACCCATACAATGTATTTTTGGCTATAGCTACAAATATACCAGTGCTACTTAAGAATGGTTTTGTAGTCCAGAGTCACAAATAATTATTCCATTTGTAAACTATAACTCATAAATTATTAAAATGATCAAAATTATCCATTAATATTGTTTCATGAACCTGAGCTAACCTGAACTAACAGTGAACAGTTGATTTTTTTATTAACTAATGTTAGCAAATATTAATAATACTGTAGCTCATTTTTGCATTAACAAATTAATGCTTTTTCCCATAAGTGTTACCAACATTTTTCATCTGGATTGTACAGTAGATAGAAAGCTAACACAGACAAACAACATGCCGCAAACCTCCGATTCTGATTTCATGGTGTCTTTCACAGCACATTTTCCTCTCACACTTTACTACCATCATCATCACCATCATAGTCTGAGCCAGCTGCAGCAGTAATTCAGCCCGTGTGTCTGAATGCTTGCTGTTTGTGCGCGACAAAACGAGGTGGTGGGGATTGTGAGAGTGATCAAAAAGGTTGCTAAAATGTATGTGATTATCTCTGAACCATAAATCGTATTCACATGACAGTATCACTGTGCAAGTAGCAGCTCAGATACACTATCAGATCTTGTCGTAATGTGTTTTCTGTTGGTAAAGGAAATCCAGAGTCGCCGCCTCGGCGCATACTGCTCAGTGTGGTGTGTTCAGATTACACTTGCTCAGTGGAAGCTCATGCAAGGGTTTACTTAATCACATGTAGTAACACAAACCCACCTGCCCAACACATGCGTTAAAGCAGCACAAATTACATTTCCCACACGCTGTTCTATTCTCCACCCCACTGCTCGCACTTTATTTGTCAGAAGCTGCTTCACACACTGGGACACATTATTGCTCCAGCAGGAACTGCATCTCTGTCACCTACACTCTCTCTTGTCTCAGTCTTGCATACAGAGTCTCTGCTTCTCTCTGTCTTGTTCTCCCCTGTGTGTGAATTCAAGGAGGTCAGCTGTCTGAAGGGGTTCTATAGGTAATTCAGTTTCAAGCCTGTCTAAATGTTGCCACAAGCCCCTGTGATCCTCCTCAGAGACCACGCTTTGGTGATGTAACGTCACATGGACTGTTGGGTAGTAGTGCGCTGTGGAGTGCTCAGCAGTGCAGGCTCAGCAAAAGGGCCAATCACATCTTTAAATGGGGCGCTCAAGAGCACCCTTCTGAAGCATAGAAATAACAAATGGGACATCCTATGGCAGGTTCCAAAATTCAATCCAATTAAACTAAACACTTTCACACACACAGGCAGCCAAAAATGTGCATGCGCTCACACACACATACACTAAAATACTACAGCACCACTTAAACACTGTGTAGAACTACTTTCTGAGGCATCTTTATTATAAAGAGCTCTAAGTCTCTGTTACTAATTCTAATGCATCATTTAAGAACTAGAAAAAGAGCCGTGAAACATTGCTATGCTGTTACACACACACACACATACACACAAAGAGAGAGATTGATTAATCTGTGAATCACCTGCGTCTGTGCAGCTCTCAGCAGTGTTCGGTAGCATGCAGTGTCTCTAATAGCAAAACAGTAAGATATCATCGCTTCCACCACAACCAATCAAAATGTCATGTGACTTTTCACTTACAAATCTACTTCACCTAGAAGGCCAGCACTGACAACACGTTTGTGTTTTTCATAGATTAAAAAAAAAAAAAGTACTTCAAACTGATATTAAAATGCAATCCGGTTAAAACCTAATTTTACTACTTCATAGTTGTGCGTTTGGTCTATTAACCAATCCAAAACCACCATCTAACATCTGTGGTATAAGTAAAAATTATTTCAGCACTAAATAAATTCAGAAATAAGTATGTGAATATGGCTGATTTTGCATCCACATCAGCAGGTATCAGTATAAACTGTACTGTTCTAACATTAAAAAAAAAAAAAAAAAAAAAACTGCACTTTTTGTGACATATGAATAAAGAAGAAAAAATTCTGCTGTATAAATCTTTAATAATGAGATAGATCTGATGCCCAATATGTCTCTGTTGAAAGGTGCTCAAACAGTGTTGCTATGGTTACTTCCACAGTCAAATTTGACTTTATTCACGAGCATCTCTTTGGTGGCAGGGGAATATGTCCACTGCTGGTAACTAAGGGTTTCTCTGTCTGACAGGGAAGTGGTCAGTACACTTTACTCTGAATACAGGTCAAACAGCACTGATAGGTTAAGCATACTGCCAATATCCATCCCCTGCCAAGCTCCAGTCGTTCATTGACATGATCTCTCTCTGTTGTGGACAATTACTCTATTATTGAAACTGCAGAAATCATCAAAAGATGTGCAGTGAGGAGCAGAGATCAGATTCAAGAAACATTCTTAAAGGAGTCATCAGATGCAAAACTCATTCATGTTGTTTGAACATAAATGTGTGATGGCAGTGTGTGTACACAACTGTATTTTTTTTATCTTTATAAGTAATATCCCCTTTTTTAAATCATGCCATTTCAGCTTCTTTTCAGTGTGATGTCACACCGACCAAGGCCGCTCCCCCGTTAGCTGATTGACATGACCGTCTTACCTTAGACCCGCCCTAAATAAGTGAGAGGAGTCCGACCACCATTGTGTCGACTCCGGTGCAGGGAAGACAAGAATGTTTTCGATTGAGCGATTGAGGTGTTCCGTCGTTGGATAAAATAATGAACTCAGCAGTCGTCTCTGACATCTGAGCTGCTGAAGACATAGTGGATTAACGTTACTTTCGCTTTTGAAGGAAATGCACCCAACAATTTACATAAATGCGTCATTCAGGATTCAGCTTTGCCTACAGCAGAAGTGAGTATAAGGGTTTTTTATGCATCTTTGCAAATAGCCTTTCTTAATAATGTGCTAGTTAGCAAGTTTCGTGTCTAAATACGGCTCGTCACCCCACAGAAGAGAGGGGCGGGGTGAGCAGAGTTCATTAGCATTTAAAGGCAAATGCAACAGAATGGCTCGCTCTAAAAAGGGCTGATTCTGACAAGGTAAAAAGGGTGTTTTTTACACTACCACTGAGAAATTTTAACCAAAATATGCTATATACTTCTCATTAAGACCCTAACGAACTTGTGGAAAATGGGGATCCCTTTAAGTATACAATTCTTCTTAAGTGCTATATTTAAAAAAAAAAAAAACATTTACAACTACACAAAGACGAAACTTTGGAAGAATCTGGCTCTTTATCATTACGTATGACATGACTTTTTGCTGATTTTGAAATTCAGAAAGAACTTTACTAAAATGAGTCAAAGAGGGACTTAATTTTAAATTCTTTGAGCATTCAGCACATATAAGAGCACCCAAATACCCAAATTCACAAATTCACTCTAGCAGTGCTGAAGAAAGATGGAATGCCAAAAAAAAAAAAAAAAAAACAGAAATCAGACACAGACTGCTCCATTTTCATACAGGCTCTTTAAGTAAAGAACTCCCATTAAGCCAGTTACGACATTTGATTACTACTTATTTTGATTATTGAGGTATAATCTGCAGGCATAAGAAGATGTTTTTTACTGAGCTGATCACTTGTCTAGGTTTTTCACTGAATCACCAGACAATCAGATAACAACCCTGTACATTTTCTCCTTGAGAAATCTTTATAAAAAAAATATTCTTCAAGAACTGCATTTCAAAAACTGCACTTAGGAACTTTCTTCCTATCTTCATTTAGTTATTCAAATTTCTTAACTTCTTAATTTCTTAGCTAATTATGGTCTCAAGTTCCATCATTATCAACAGAATTCAACAATTTGGTGTTTCCTGAATCCATAGCTCTACACCTACAAAATCTACAAACCTACAAAATAACAAAAATAGCGAAGTGGTCTTCGAATATCAAGCTTATTTACAACAATAATATAAATTTGATCTTGAAGGATGTGCATTCCAACATTTTCAGGAAATGGTTGTGACTAACCGGTTCGTTCCTCATTGGATTTTACTGCAGTTAATGCTATGGTAGAAACCCATCCCTGAATGACATTCAAAGCAATCAGTTCTGCTTCATTTTGACATGACTTTTAGCGGTGATGAGCTGGGCAGTGTGGATATCTCTTGAAAAATTCATGTTCACAAAGAGCCTGGGTGACTATTTAAAAAAAGTCCATCTCAAATATACCCTCACAGAATTAGCACTTCTCAGACACGGCCAATTATAATACCATTTAATTTCTCAACTCATAAAAGTTCAAATCGGTCAAAGAAAGGTTACTGGGATTGCTCAGGCTTCAGGGCTGTTGTTAAACACTAGCTCATGAGATGACTGCTCATCACTTCAGTCAATCACGATGGGACGTCAACAACTCCATGTCACAACACACATTAAGAGGAGGCGGATGCGCCCCCAGGTGCGTGTAATCTTGCGAAAGAGCAGCTGGTAGATGCAGAGTGTGTTCCATCATGCAGGTTTGACAGATCAAAGAGGACAGCTTCCACCCGCCATCCTCAAGCTGTCACAGCCACTGCACGGAGCCATGGCCGCTTCCCCTACTGCAGTAACCGCTGCTCTTTGCCCCAATAAATGATCCGCGACAGACAAGAAATGCTTGTCTATTAAAATGACAATCCCCTGCGAGTATGACCCCACGTCGGCCCTTGTGTCGCACCAGTGTCCGCAATGACAGATGCCATCAGCATCCCACACCATGTTTCTCTCTGTGCTGTTGGACGTCTGAGAAGGAGATCGATTTTCCACTCTCGTCCGTGTGCTGTTTTCCAATGCCTGGCAGTTTATTTCCCAACTGCACCATGATCGGAGCAATTGTAGAGTCTATTGGATAGAGACCAATAACTGACATTGCTTTTGGTTTGGATTTCATAAGAAACCATCATCTGAGGAGACACTTGGAGAATTAGGAAACAAATTTTCCCCCATGCGGCATTTCTGCGAAGCAATATCATAAACAGCTCCCAATTTTTATTCAGCGTTATTCTGCGAGTTTTCAGTTTATAAAGATGAAAATCAAAATAGCAACTGGGTTTCAGTATGTGATAAAATAGTAGGGTAGACCAGAGAGGGCTGTAACACAGGTGGAGTAACACTGTCAGATCCAGCGCTTAAAAATCTGCCACAGGGATGAAATCCTGCATGACCACCACCCTCTCTTTCATTATCGCTGTCATCTCTGGGTAAAAATATAGAGGATTTTCTGCAGGAGTGAGCAGTTCTGGTCCTGGAGGGTCACTGTCCTACAGAGTTTAGCTCCAACCTTTAATTATAATTTTCATGTGATGCTGAAGACCTTAGCTGAGGCCTAATTCACAGAATGCAGTGTTCGCTGCTCCCTATTCCCTGAGCACGAGGTATTAGCCCTTATCAAAATTAACTTTGGTTTTAGTACAAATAAAACTCAAAAAACACAGTTACTATAGTTAAACTATAGTTTTCTACACTAACCATAGTTTAACCATGGTATGTGTAGCAAAACCGTGATTATACAAATGGTAGTCAGTGTGCCAAGCAGCCATGGTTACTAGTCACTTTTATTAACAAAACCATGGTTAATTTTTGTAAGGTTGTTGTAGTACACTTTATTTGACCAAATTTGTTCATTCTGACCACCCCACATCATCAGATGAAACATGAGAAATTTGAGGAATATTTACAGATTTGAAAGTACTAAACTGAGAGATAAATGCCTGTTGCAAAGTTTAATATGAAAATTAACATAAATTCAAACTTCTAGATTGATGCTTGTGGGTAAATTTCCCTCTCCACTTCCTGTGAAGTGATGTACTGATGTTCCTTTTTTTTTTTTTTTTTTGCAGTGCCTCCCTTCAGATTGGAATCCCACTTAAGATGGCAGAATACCCTTTGAAGTCTATGTCACTTATTTCACTTTTGCATGTAAATGACAAAAAGTGTACCACCCTTTAACCTACCCATATCACCCAAACCTGTTCCTAACTTTACTCACATCCCACCTCAATAGCAGCAGTGTAACCCCTCTACCCCAGGGTCGCTAGAGCACTTCTTGAGATCAGGGGAGTGAGGTTTACCCACACAGCACCTACCAGCTGGCCTACATTACACAAGTACACAGTAGTTAAGGCCACCCAATATGTGACCCTGGACCACAAAATCAGTCATAATTGAGAATTATCTGAAAGCTGAATAAATAAGCTTTGCATTGATGTATGATTTGTTAGGATAGGACAATACTTGGCCAAGATACAACTATTTGAAAATCTGGGATCTGAGTGTCCAAAAAAAATAAAAATAAATAAAAATAAATAAATATTGAGGAAAATCGTCTTTGAAGTTCTTAGCAATGCATATTACTAGTCAAAAGTGAATTTTTGATATATTTACGGTAGAAAATTTACAAAATATGTTCTCGGAACATGATCCTTACTTAATATCCTAATGATTTTTGGCCCATACAATGTATTGTTGGCTATTGCTACAAATATACCCGTGCTACTTACGACTGGTTTTGTGGTACAGAGTCAGATATAAAGTGGGACCAAAATAGCGATTTCACTTTTATTCTTAATTTTCAACTTAATTAAATATAAATTATCATGACTAAGCAGTAAATGAGAGTTGTAGCATTTACATTTAATGTTCATGCAAGCATTGAATGCAAAATGTGTATAAGCCAACATTTGACATAGTTGTGAAAGTGACTTCACGTTAATGAACAAATTCATGAGATCACCTGCCCATATCTAATGGTAAACAAACATGCCTTGCTGTCATTTAAGCAGGGGCTCAATCCCAAAACTGGGCTTCAACTCTGAGGTCCATATAACATTACTGAAATAGAAAGAGGTAGAATAGAATAGCAGAGGCGGTGAGGAGGTAAAGGTATGCTGGAAGAAATGTCATTGGAACGGTTCAGTAACTACTGATTATATAGGCTTGTAATGATGATTGACAGGACTGAATGATTAGGCTCCTCCACAGAATCTATGCTTGAAACTTTATTTAAATTTTAATGTACACAGTTTAGAGGTAACTAAAAAAATGACAACAACACTGAGTCACAGAAATTAAAGGAAAAAAGAGTTATAACACTCTCTAGTCTCTCTTACTTTATAAGCGGAACATAAATGTTGGACTTTCCAGAGAGGATAACGGTGAACAGTCCTTGAACGCTCTTCAGGTTTGTTGCTGACTGAAGTGCTGTAGTATAAACTCACTTCTTTCTTCCTCTGACTGGATACCATCCAGTGATATTAGCCACACATTTGGTTCTGTTTGGTTAGTGGAAGAATGGAGCTACACTTTAAATAGGGTGAGTCAGATGAACCCAGTCTGGGTTCTCGACATGGAAAAGAACACTTTCTGATCTTCTGTGAGTGTTCATATCCCACGCAGGCAGAAGATGCTATCATTTTTCCCAAAAGCATGCAGTTGAGAGGATGATATGTAATGAATCCTGAAATCAGAGCTGAGACGTGGAATCCCCAGGACTGGTGCAGATCTAATTCAAGGGAACCGTCTGGTTAGGTCAGTGATGTTGATGAAAGCAATGAAGAACAAGACAAGAATATAGAGGAGGTTAAAGTCAAAATAAAAATTTTCCAACACAGCAAATAAAGGGGAAAGACTTCTACCAGCATCAGGTCATAATCACAGGATCTGTTTTAGGGAAGCAATAGGCCTATATTATGCGTGTTAGCTGATATGCAGTATTGGTCGATATTGGATATTTAATTATATGTGTTCCACCTACTACAGTGACTATTAAAACCTTTCTATAACCTAGTACTAATGTAAAGGGTTGGCAATAGATTGTGCTGCTACATGCATCTAATGCAGATCTACTGTATGTGTAAGAGCTCTGTGTTTGTGTGTATGTGAAAATGGTATGCTATAGATACACAACCTTTACTACAGTTATTTTGGATCAGAAAATGATGAGCAAATGAATCAGCAAATCCCTTTTGGAAGCTTTATTAGCATTAAAATGAGTCATAGTATACTTCTATTTGCTCAGCTGGATATCCATTAAATCTTCTCCTTTTTTGTTACGCATAAAGGAATTCAAACAGATTTGTAATGGCATAAGGATGAAGAAATAATGATAGAATTCTAATTTTTGAGTGAAATGTATAGTTGGCTGCCTTTCGGGGTCCAAGGTAATACCTTGTGCACAAAGTCTAGTGTGATCGCAGATTAAACAGCATTTTTTCAAGGGATATTTAACCCAGAGGCATCCCTGATGATTGTTTTTCCTCTTCTTTCTTCTTCTTCTTCTTCTTCTTCATTTAAGTTTACCTTTTTTCTATAGCAGATTCCAGAAGGAATATTTATCCATCTGCTGTTCTATGCAAGGAACATTACAATGTTGTGATGTACACCAACGTATTAATGCAGTAAAAACCAAAACAACATTTTCCTAGTCCATTTCCCTCAGTTTTCTGCTAGATTTTCCTCTGGTGAAGCATCAATGTGAATATCACAGCCACTGTATCTATCAAAAGCCATCCGCTTTATCCCATAACTCTTTCATTCCACACACCCTAATTGATTTATAAGGACACGCACATCCTGGCTGTACGATTATATGACCTATACTTATTATTATATATGTCTTTATTCAAACGCTCCCTACTGTGATGGCTGCTCTTTACCTAAATGTCACACCAATCCCTTCATCCTCACCTCCACGCTGCTACTGGGCAGATAAGAAGCCTCTGTGAAGAAAATGATGCCACTACACGGGAAAATTGGACTGTCTAAACAATGATTAGTAAGCGTGAGCGATCGTAGCGCATTCCGTAACGACTCCACTGTCATTAAGGCTCCATTTTGAACACAACTGTGGGTTTGCTGTGCTAACATTTCCTTTTTGTTGTGTATTTGTTATTCTAGGTTGTGCCAAGACCAATGGAGTCATTCTCTTGAATGCTGACGCTACTGCATTTTAGTCTTGGGTCATGCTAATGGTATTGTGAATGATGCAATAAGCAGCTCTTGTTATGATGATGCTTGTTTCTACTCTATTTGTTTGTTATGAGCTATGCTAGCAAGAGTAAACTACATTTTTACATTTTCTGAAGAAAATGTTTTACCATGTAAATCCACCAACGCTAAGGTGTTCTTAGTGGTTTTCAGCACTTCCAGGTGGTTCTGATAAGTATATCCAAAAATAACAGTAGGACTTAGCAAACACCACTTGGCTAAATCTGTAATTTTTTTTGTGTGAAAGCTGGCTAAATTCATCTCTGTAGGAAAATTAGAGTCTTATTCCCACTACGCTTCTACAGTCCAGTCTGCAACAGGTTAATCTTGGTAAACACGGTCATCTAGCAGATTACTGGAGCAGGCAGAATCAATCGATAAGAGAGTGGATGACCCAGCGGCAGATCTCAGTGCTTAGAGTTATAGTGCTCAAGGCTCTGGACCCACAGGAGCCATTGGGAATGTCAGAGTGGCCAATATTGTGTTTGTCAGAGGGAGCTAAACCAACCAAAGAGACTTAACTGATCACAATCTAAAAGGGCAAAAACTGAGAGGATAGATGAACCACATGTTTGCAAACCATGGCTGCAGAGCTGATAACCAGGATGTGAGAGGTGTTTGTATATGTGTGTTGGGAAGACTGGAGAAGGCTGATAGTCAGAACCTGAAAGTAGGAAACTGTTTTTATTTTTATTTTTTCTCTAAAAAAATGTGAGGAAATAAGCCCTATTCAGATGATAATTGTTTCTCATGGGAATGTATAATTTAATAGAAATAATACTAATATTGATTATTGTAATAATAAAATAGCATTTTACACAGACTAGTCAGTTTTTTGTTTAAATCCAGAATGATAAAGTAAAAGTGTTTTTCTCCCACCACCAGCATACAAATTCCTAGCTGGATTGCTTACTGTAATGTGCGATAATGTGCACACATTTCAAATATGGACGCTTTTATTACTGAAACACTGGAATAGTAATTATATCACCACTCAGAGAGTCAAAGTTGTTAAATAGAAAAAAAATGATGGATGAGTTACTTCTGCCATCCATATTTCATTGTTATATGGTAGGGGACACTATTATGCACCTACAAAGCATACAAAGAAGAAGATATGCTAAATCAAAATGAATGGATAGCAGTTGTTTACACATGATTACCAAACATTCAGCAACATATAAATCAAAACTGCCTAACGTTACCGAGAAAAATGATAATTTCCATAAAAAGGTATAAAACCTTTTTCAAATTTTCAGGTGTTGAGTGACTTAATCTCTGATCATTTATGTTTGAATATCATTCTGAATCTGATTCGGATGAAATGCAGTTTTGGTGCTGGCAACTTAAAAATAATACTCTGCACTGTAAAAAACAAACAACAAAAAAAAAAAAAAACTTAAAATAATTTGTTACCTTGCTGCCTTAAAATTTTAAGTTCATTAAACTCAAATAAGTTTAGTTAACTTGAAATGTTAAGTTGTACTATGTGACAACTTATACATTTGAGTTTACTAAACAAAAAGTTTGGTTTGTTAAACTTAAAAGCTGGGCATGTTGCCCAGCTGCCTTAAAATTTTAAGTTGAATCAACTCAAATATCTAAGTTGCCACTTAGTACAACTTAACATTTCAATTTGACTAAACTTTTTTGAGTTGACTTGAAGGCAGCCGGGTAACAAATTATTTTAAGTTTACTCAACAAACTGTTTTTTACAGTGTGGTGGGCAAAGAGTTGAAATATTTTTTATAGACATTTACCCAAAGTTCTGGCATGAAACTCTAGATGGCGCAGTCTGATAAGTCTAACTCAATCTGACAATGACATCATTATCACATGGCACAGTTGACTGGTTCTCTCCTGTATGGGTAGCCAATGAGCTCGCTGCTCAACATTCAAATACTTGGCTTTTGTTGGCTGTAGCAGTAGCGGCACACTTCAGAAGTCCTCCACCTTCCCCAGCTCCACCGGTATAGATCAGCTACAGGGTGATCATGTATGTTATGGGGGTTATTCATATATGGTATATGTGCAGCAGCTATATTTTTTACATGCTCACAGCAGCATGTTGTGGATGTGTTGGCAGTAGCAAGTCTCTGTAATTGCTCTGCTGCAGCAGCAGCGTAGCAGTTCTATTTCGTCAAGACCAAAAAAAAAAAAAAAAAACAAAAGTAATCCACTGCGTCTTCAGTGGCTCAGATGTTGGGAGTAAATGACGACTGCTGTTCATTATTACATCCAACAACAGAATATCTTAATTGCCTAGGAGACATCCTTTTCTTGCCCTGCACTGAAGTCAACACAATGTTTACAGCTCACTCAGGGCGGGACTAAGACGGTCGTGTCAATCAACTATCGTTGGAGCTGCCTTGGTCTGTGTGATGTTACCAAGAAGCTGAGAATGATCTGATTTGAGAAAGGGAATATTATTTATAGGGATTAAATAAAAACCACTGGGTGGATTTTTATCATTATAGGGTGGATGTGCCAACACACATTTGTGTTCAAACAGAAAGTGAAAGTGAATTTTGCATACGATCACCCCTTTAAAATACTGAATGTTAATTTCCTGATTTAAATAGGATAAATAGGATATCAATTAGTAATTCATATTTTCTTATTATTATATTAAATACAAATTTATTCATTTTCCAAGCAATAGCAGACATTTTGCATACAGCTGACTATCATGTGACTGACCAACACTTTCCTGGGTTCATGGGATCACAGAAATCGCTCCTCCACCATATATTTGATAAATCACCACCCAAATACGAGTTTTGTCACTGAGGGGCCATGCATATTTATTTTTACAGACGTTGCCATGAAAAAAAAATTACTATCTGAATAAGTCACTAATCCACAATCTAGTGTGTTAAACAGCATTCTCCTAATTGTTTGAATGGTGTAAAGAAAACAGTGTTTATTTTGCTTTCACATTTTTTATAGCCCTTTTATAGTTTATAGTCACAGAAACAGTAGGAGAAACAATCTCCGAGCAACACAGTTTTTCATAAAGGAAAACACTAGTGAGTTTAGAAAAAAAGCAGACGGTACGAAACAGCCGCTATCCATCAGCCGAATATGTCCTAGAATTCTCAGCAAGAATTCAGCAGGTCGTGCCGCCTGGATTGCTCACACCTCACCTCTCGGATAATTCACACTGCAATATGCACAGCCACAATCATAACTGAGATTTGCCACAGAAGGCCAGCAGTAGCACAAGCTCTTCCATTCTCTCTTTCCCCCTCTCTCTCTCTCTCACACACACAACACACTTTCATTCACACAGTCTTACTCCATGAATTCAGTTCCTCTCACATTCAAAGACCTCAGAGCTGAAAGGAATTGTATCCTTCCTTCCTATCTCTAATACAATCCGGCATGAAGACATATGCATGCCGAAGCAATGCCTCAGCTGGATCCAACTGAATATAAAGTCTCTTTTTATTCTCATCGTGTCATTGGTTATAGTGCAGTCATCTGGATCACTTCTTGTTATTTTACAGCCACTTTCACTAGAAAAAAGGAGCTAAGATAATCTGCCTAACTCTCCAAAAGAAAATATGGTCTTTTCTCTCTCTCTCTCTCCTGCAAACTTACCCTTGTAAAAAATAAGTGTGCATAATTGTATTGAATGTGCACTTGTAGTATACTTCAAATCTTAAAAAGTATAATTTCTATATTAAAATATATATATAACTAGTACTTGATCATATGAATATACTAAAAGGCCACTTAAGTGTCTATAAAAAAAGCACACATTCATTTTCTTAACACACGTAGAGTAAGTACACTTTTAAAAGGTCTAATAATTGCAAATTAACTGTTTTACTTTAATAACCTTTATGAAGCATCAGGTCTTAAATATCTTTTCTAATTTTTAAAGAATTATGATTACAAGGGCCGATTATTGATTAATAAAGACTAATTTTTGCGAAGGAAGATTTTTAATATCTAAAAATTTTTAGATCTCTTCTTAAACTCTAGGAACATTTGAGATGTGGTCTTCTCCTCAAGACTAGCAAAAGTCTCCACTTGCTCTCTAATTGATCTCATTGCAGTCCTGTGGGAACTTTTGCGATATTAAAGAGATGTCAGTGGTGACTTTTTTCTTCTCTTTACTATAGGTAGCTACACAGTGTATTATCAAGCCACCTAAACTTGAACTGGCTAAATGTACACACAGGATTGTGGGGTTGAATAATATATAAGCAGCGTCTGAAGATGTGTGTGAGTGTGCTTGCTGACACTGTTGAAATCTCCAGCCAACAGGGCACCGCTGCAACTGAAAAACTGCTACCGCATCAAAAAAGATGACATAAAAAAAGAATTAATGATCAGCCGATCAGTGAGGAGTGCCGCTGCTCAAAGTCAGCAAGTGTTGAAAAAACTACACTAGAGAGAGAGCCTTTATCACACTGCAGATTTGAACAGCCCTTCACAGCAGTCACAAAACAGTCAGGTCTGTCTTGTGTATACAGCACAACAGAAGCAGCTCTCATGCACCCTTAGTATGGCACACAGGTATTAATGTTTCAGGAATAGCGGTAAAGATTGTGCGAGCTGCATCGATCTTTGTCACGCGCATCCAAACAAACACACACGTACACACAGAGGAAAGGTCTGCGTGTATGCTGACATTTGGACGCTCGGCAGGACTGGCTTTAAAGGCCAAGCGCAGCAGCTGACCCAGAGACTGCGGATGGGACGGTCCGCTGTGACTCGGCAGCAGACTTAAACTAAAGACCACCACGAGAGAAAACAATGAGCCGATTATGGAGATGATATGACCGTTTGCTGGGACTCCGGATCAGCTCTGACTGAGATTGTGGGGTCAAAGCAATGGCCTGCTGTTATTTGGAATCCTAGAATAGAAGCTCATCTATGAATTTGTTGCTAAATCAATAGGCAGAAATGAGAAGGATGGTTTGATGAATGAGATACAGGGGCTTGATAAACAGAAGATGAAATCACTATGCCAGGATCAGGACTGATGCTCATTGTTCCATAGAGGCTGTTCATTATAATAGGTTTTCATATTTGTCTTCTTGGTTGATGGGCTTAATTAAATAATATATTAGGACGTGGCACCCGGGGATTCTTCAGTTCACTGGCTAACCCTACAATCGCCACAAAGATAAAATTCTAACCTGCATTTCTAACAGAGAGAGAAAGAGGAATATGAAATGCAACATAGGCTCATTGGAAAAACATACCTACAGTATACATAAATTGCACTGCAATTTCCAGCTGAAATTAACACTAGTGGCAGTAAAATGCACACAAATTATGATTACAAGAGCCGTTTATTGATTAATAAAGACTCTTTTTTTGTGTGCTTCTTTGCACAATATTATGCTATGACTTCAAAACTATTTTTACCATAGTGCATCACAAAATCAGATTCATGTGTATGGCTTTTCTAATATAGCAAACTTGCTTGGTAGCTCACCTAGTACAGGTTACACTTGAGTTCCCCATGAAACACAAATTACAACACTTATTAAAAGCAATCGAAGACTTGTGAAATGGCATGGTTGCTTTGCTTTTGTTAATTGGTAAATGCAGTTTAAATGTAGTTTAAATTCATAATTTATATACTTTTTAACCTCGAACTCTAGTCTTGTCTAAGTATATGTGAACTGTTTTTTTTTTTTTTTCGGTTCATTACGGTCAATACAGTAAGGGTATGTCGAAAAACTCCCAACTCGTTTTCTTGCCCAACTTGAAAACATCACTGCAAAAGTACTGACCAAGTGAACAAGTAAAGAAGATCAAACACCCTTTCCAAAAAATGTAAAACAGCGATGTAGGACAATTTGATGTTGAAGAAGAAAACGAGATGGGAGTTTTTCAACATACCCTAACTATATTGACCCAGATTACACAGACTATGCATGTGCATCACAGAGAAGAGACAAGACGAGCATCGAGCATTTGACGTTAAAAAGTATATAAATTGTCAATTTGTTTAGAAAATGACCGATCGTTTCTCTAGATAAGACCCTTCTTCCTCGGCTGGGATGGTCTAGAGCTATTTGAAGTTGCATTTAAACTGCACTTTGGATCATCAAACTTGGGGGTGTCATTGAAGTCCACTATATGGAGATAATTCCTAAAATGTTTTCCTCAAAAAACATAACTTCTTTATGACCGAAGAAGGAAAGACATGACAAGACTATTGCTATTGTTAAGAGTAGTGCAGGTGGTATGTTATTTCCAAACACAATACAGCATTTACCTTTTAATTAATTTCACTGGACATTAAATTTACGCAAAATGTACAAAACAAACAGTATATTTAAATGTTGTCAAATTTGTGTTCATCTATTTGGGTTAAAATTAAATTTGCTTTTAGTGACACTCACTGGTCATTTTACTTTTGAAAATGTGCAAGATGCAAAGTAAACTAATTTTTCAGAACATGTTCCAGCTAGCCTGGATCAATAAAATGATGTGATGGTTATAATAGGCATACGATTATGTAAAGCTAAATCTTTACCGCAATCTACTCTACAAAAGATAGAATGCTATTTTTATTAGTCAGGCCTCCATCTTGTGAACTCTTGAGAATGCAGAACCACTGCACTAATCAATATACTTTCTTGGTATAAAGACTTAAAACATTTCACATTTTTAAAAGCCTTTCAATAACATCATGTAAGGGGTACTGTATAGCTGTCTAAAGAATTGGATTGGGACTCTCTACTTATATACATAAAGAAATATGTATTTCTCAGAGTTTGCTCCTTAATAGATTAGGATACTTTGTAGTAAGGCAAGATTTTCAGTGGATATTTTCATCTGTTCCTCACATAAGAAAGCTGAATATAGCAAATATGTCA
This sequence comes from Labeo rohita, assembly GCF_022985175.1. Taxonomy (NCBI): domain Eukaryota; kingdom Metazoa; phylum Chordata; class Actinopteri; order Cypriniformes; family Cyprinidae; genus Labeo; species Labeo rohita. Next base: position 22,414,790 of record NC_066880.1, read on the forward strand.
TATAGACCACTTATCTGACACATTAATGGCATTTTATGTTTTATCAGTGTTTCTGTTTATTCCAAAGGGAAAAAAAACTGTTTTCTGCAATATAACGGTAGGTAACTAATGACAGAATGACGTTGGGTATTAATGTTGTCTCATATTCCTTAGGAGAGCTTAAAATAGACACAAATGAGTCAGCCGTTGACATAAAGTGAGATTATAGAGCTATAAAATTCATGTGAATAGCAGCTCAGATAAATGTATCTTGGAAGAATTTGATGAGACGTGTCAGTTCATACTGAGTTATCTAACTTTTGATTGCAGACTTCATGATGTCCTCACATAGTTTGATACATTATTGAGATCTCTTCTGAAACTTTAGAAATGAGGTGTCCTTAATTCCATTGAATATGTGCTTATAGTGTACGTTACGTTTTAAAAACAAACAAAAACAACAACAACTTTACTTGCAGATAATGTAGCATTAATTAAAGGAGAATTTCACTTCCAGAACAAAAATTTACAGATAATTTACTTACAACCTTGTCATCCAAGATGTTCATCTCTTTCTTTCTTCAGCCGAAATAAAATTATGTTTCTTGAGGAAAACATTTCAGGAATTATCTCTACATAGTGGACTTTAGTGGTGCCCCCAAGTTTGAATTTCCAAAATAAAGTTTAAATACAGGTCCAAAACAAATTGACAATTTATATATACTTTTTAACCTCAAACGCTCATCTTTTCTAGGTCTGCGTGAACTTTGTTTTTTTCTGGGTCAATATGGTCAATACAGTTAGAGTATTTTGAAAAACTCCCATCTCGTTTTCCTCCCCAACTTCAAAATCGCCCTACATCGCTGCAGAAGTACTGACCCAGTGTTTACAAAGCGAACATGGAAAGAACATCAAACACCCTTCACAAAAAAAGAGGGAAAAACAGCGATGTAAGACGATTTTGACGTTGAAGAAGAAAACGAGACAGGAGTGTTTCGACCTACCCTAACTGTACTAACCCAGATTACACAGAATATGCATGCGCATCACAGAGACAAGACAAGACGAGTATTTGAGGTTAAAAAATATATAAATTGTCAATTTGTTTAAAAAATGACAGATCATTTTGCTAGATAAGACCCTTCTTCCTCGGCTGGGATCATTTGGAGCCATTTGAAACTGCATTTACATTAAATGATCCTGAACCTGCTTTTACAGATTATGTGGAACCATCATAAACTGGCTTTAAAGAGACACAATGCAAAAATCCAAAAGAGAGTGATTTACTACTGCCTCAGCTATGGGCACATCTGCTTGATAGTGATCTTCGATTGAATGCAATGCTAGTTGTGCAGCACTGCTGTAGCAATGATGACCTTGCAGCATCTTCTTGGCTTCAAACAAAGTGCATTGTTGTAAACTCTGGAATCGATTTTTCCATACTCCAAACATCCCTTGACCATCTTCTCGTACAGAGCTCTGTTGTATCTTTGTTGTGCAGCTGTTGTTGGATTTATGTAGAGAGCAAATAAAAAGTTACTCTGACCATATCTACTGTCTCCTAGTTGTAATCCACTTTGTTGTCTTCTGAAACTAAGCACACAATGAAGAGTTGAGAAAAATCCTTGGATAGTGAGTTGAACCTTTCTAATGGGTAACAGTTTGAAATCTCTAAATTAGGAGTGGATATACACTGAACAATAACAGAAACCCAGTTCTTACAGTTCTTGTATTTAGCATCAGAGTTGATGGACACCTGATGGAGACAATACGTCCATTTATACAGCCAATCTCTTCTGAAAAGTGCCCATATTCACAGAATTGCACTTTATAGTTGTTTTGGCCAGCACCATCAGGAAAATTGATGTAAAGACTCCTCAGTTCACAAATGGCCCTGCAGACTTTGTGAACTGCAAACAGTTGCTTCGCTGGCATCACACAAATCACCGGTTTTACGCTGAAAGACTCCAGATGCCAAAAGTTCGAAGTGGTCCAAACTTGAAGACAGTGGGTAAAGCCCTTTCTCTTTGTGACACAGAGGAAAGGTCTAGGCTCAAGCAAAGAAAATAGCTCTTTTCTTTGTACATACAAATGTGGTATTGAAAAGCTATTGTATATCATCCATTTAATTAATTACTCCTATCCACAAAAAAAAAAAAAAAAAAAAAAAACAGGTAACCACTCAAACAAGCATTTTAGTCTGAGACTAGGCTCAGTTCTTGTTTTTGAAATCGGGCCATAAAGATATACTTAAATCCTACTTAAGTGATCTAAAAAAGTGCTTTTAAATTTAACTAATTCAATTTAGCGTATAATTAAACTATAATACCTTTCCATTTAAACTTAAGTACTCTTTTTAAGTATTTTATATATGCAGTAAGAACTCTTTTTATGCTAAAATCTACTTTTTCACAAGGGAAGGTGAAAATATAAGAAGACGCAGACTTCAGCAAAAGTTTTTGTTTATACCGATTTACTCTCGTTGCTGTCTTGGTGAAATAAATAAACAGAGATCTAATTTGTGATGTTTCTTTCCTTTAGGAATTGTTCATAAATGCCGCCTTAACATTGTCAAGATTAAATCAGAACGAAGCAATGACAGAACACTTCCTTTTCATAACCCACCTTGAGAACATAACCAGAAAGCATCAAACCTGATGGACAAGCAGGGCATTGTTTGGAGTAGAACCAAACCAGAGGCTCTGAAATTGACCATTATTAATATTGACATTGGCATATTTCACATTAACTGCATGCCTCCACTGAGCAGTGCTAGCATACAGCCTGCCTGTCATTCTATGTTGGCCAGTTTCCATCCCACGAGTCTCTTTGAGTTAATTAATCTGTCTGAAGCTCTCTGCAATACACATGCCTGAATGCATACACTTTCCCCCAGGCGTGTGTTCAAACACAGTGGGATGGAAGTTGATATAACAAACCTGTCAAACACTGCTGAGATCGTAACTTGCGCATGACAAGCCATCAATCCATGTAAACATGAAGAATCTTTTGTCAGGCCAGATGGTCACTTTAACACACTTCTCTGAAGAATAATCAAATTTCAATACGACTATGTCTACACATGATAAGCAAAAAAACGAAGAAAAATGGCAACATGTTTGTGAAGAACATTTTAATTGTCTAAATAATAATTTTCCATCTTTTGTGCATTGCATGTTAAAAGTTCTTCATGGAACCATGGATGACAATAAATTTCCACAGGAAAATTACATTGTGACTGATTGCCTGATGGACCAAGTGGTTAAAATGGAACAACCGTAATGTGCACAGACCCCAATTCTTCAGTATAGCGACTCTCCTGAGCTGTGATGTCCAAGGCAGCACATGCTTTTAAGGGTCCACCTAAAATGTTTTTGGGCACTGCTTAAATGAATCTACTATAATATCATAAAATATTTATGAAATACAGGGCTGCTTTAAAATGGAAATCAATGAAGAAATGGAATGAAGGCTTTTTGCTTGCAGAATGCTGTTATGGCATCTATCAGCAGGAGCTAACAGCCCATGCTAACCCGACAAATCTTGATCCTTGTATGCAGTGAAATCTCATAAATCAAAAATCTATTTAACTGTACATTAAACATCAAATATCTTCTTATTAGAATGTGTGGATAGACAATTTTTTGTCATTGCATATACTGTACACATTAACTTAATTAATTTGTTATGGAAAAATAATGTGATTAAAAGATTTTAACACAGTTAACGCGCTGGCCCCGCCCCCAGACATCGTCTTATATTTCATACAGCTGACTGTTGACAAATATGATGAAGGGCCCATAAATGCAGTTATTCCCTAATATTCAAGATATTGGTGCAAAAAAAACTTCCCCGTATATGTTTTGTCTCATATTTATATATGTATCTCGTATCACAAGATATCCCGCGGGCAGCAAAAGCAATATGCCATGAGTGCTGATTTCGACCTACCTATCACGAGCTGAAATGTGATTTTATACAAGAGTTCAGTAAATAAGAAGTTGATATAGTGTTATATTTTAAACATTATATTATGTATTTTTGCTCAATTTTACAGAGAACATATTACCTTTGTTTATTTTAGTTTAGTTTCTGAATGAATCCGCGTTTTTAACGAATTGTGTGAATGACTCATTAAGACGTTTACCGCCACCTACTGGCAGATTTAGTTTCTTATTCAGAGTATCATTTCATTAAGAAAATATAATAATAAGACTATATAATAAGACTGTTGGTAACAAAGCTGTTTTGGTTACCAATGACTTTCATTGTATGAGCAAAAAATACTGAGATGTTTCTCAAATGATCTTCTTTTATATTTCATAGTTTATGTTAGGCCGTTGCAGCTTAAATGTTTATGTGTAATAAATTTAATGCTGAATCAAATAAAATATTTCTTTCTAAAGCTATAATTTGTAATGTCTACTTGCTACTTTCTCATTTAACACAAAAATAGTTTTAAATAATCTTCTGTGGGTATTTTCACTGTTAAAATTTATTTTGCGGTTAATATGTGATTAATCAGATTTTTTTTGTGTGTAATATATGCAATCATATTTTAAAAACATATTTTAGCAAATATATATTTATTGGGCAATGCTGTATATGATTATGCCTCTGAATGTTTACTTCTTTACAAAAATGTTTCAATTTAGAAAACATTTTGCCTTTCTTCTCATTCTGTAGCTATTAAGTATCTCACAGATCTATTCATCAGTTTGTGTGCCATTCATAGCTGCAAATTTTATGTTTGTGTTCACCCCACCTGACAAAACTGAATAAGAAGGTCACAAGGGCCCTTAACATCTCAGCAGTATATGCCATAGTGCACTACACTGGCAAGGTATGGACGAGATCTGTCAGCTGGAGTGGATGTAGGGTTCTTGTAGCTTACAGGTGATTAGTCTCACTCCTTGTGAGACAGAGAGAGAGATGATCCAGATAAGAGGCTGTCAGAAAAGGAAGGATCATGTCAACAGCACACTATGCAAAGCTCTTGTGTGTGGCATAATGAATATGTAAGTCATGCAGCAGCCTGATGTAAACCACAGAATGGCCATTTGAATAGTGTGTTGTTGTCTACTGGTTCACTTACATCTCAGCATTGGCTTATTAAAGAGTTTTATGGTGCTTGTTTCTCCTGTCCAATATTAAGAACACAGAGTTAATAATGTGTTACGAAACAACAAAAGCCATTTGTGCAAGTACTTGGAAAAATAAAGAATGAAAGATGCCTCATTGGTTTCTTAAACATTTGATGTATTTTCTTCTCTGCATGAATTGCGTGAACACACAGGAATGCTGGTATTTGAAAGCAGCAATTATCAAAGTATATTTTTATATATTCTGGAGAAAATGTGACTCGTGCTTGGCAGTGGTGGGGTGTTGATGGTGGTTGCCAGGATGTTGCTACGCAACTGCTAGGTTGTTCTGGATGATAGCTAACTGGCCCAAGTCAAAAAGCCCAGCCCAAAGGTATCCTGGACTTTAAACATGGCTTAGGTTCCTTTTCATTGTAAGACTATGGGATTTTGTGTCTTATTTTATTGTCTACAGAAGAAACAGGAGACTGATTGCTTAGAAAAGGGTGTTAAATTACAAATGAATTCCAAATTATGGCATACCGAATTAATGAATTCCGGCATCTGCTAGCACCCGGCATCGGGTTGCCAAGTCCACTGTTTTCACATGGAATTGGGATACTTTTAAACTGTTGCCATGGGTTAATGGTTTGATACTGCATAAAGTATACAGTATTTGAACTGAAATGCATGTACTGAAATATTTTATATCCTACCAATGATAAAACTGCGGTAGATGTTATGTTTTGTGAACAAGGGTGACTGGTAAGGAACCCTTGAGCTGTGTTTATGATCAGTACAATATATTGATTTTAAACAATGACTGTAAAATATGCACGTTAAGTATGGGAATCGCATATTTTGAGTTTTGATATTTGGGAGGTCATTGGGCAATTTTAGGGCTATTTTTGATTGGCCATAGGGATAGTTTTGTTACACAGACCTAGCCAATTTTGCTTATTCGTTTTCATTCATTCATTCAGTGGATTATATTGGGAGAGCGGAATTGTTTATGAGGAGACGTTTCAGATAAGCCTTTGTTTCCATTTCACTGGCTTTTCTTCATCCCACTGACATGGAAATTATACTGACACCTGTTGGCCTGGATGTATGAACTGTTCTCAGTTCACATTAGAATTGTGTATCTTTCATTTACTTCTGATTTGTCTGTTTAACTCTGTTTCAACACTTTCAATAAAAAAGCCATTCTTGTGTTCAGCCCTAACAAAGTTTTACGAGTTGTTGGTGGCTGCTGCCACGAGCTCTCTCCCTAGTAACTCAGTGCAGTGTTGACAGCAGTGCTGTAGTTTGCAGTTGTGTTCACACTCAACACCTGATGTAAGAAATGCTGATCCACATTATAAAGTGAACTTCATTTATTTGTAATTAGCAGTTATTATAACTGTTACCTCAGTCAAACAGCGTGAGATCCCAACACGATGCTGTGTGTAACACAAAACAGCTTTTAGAGTCAGTGTACCTTTATTATTTGAAAAATACTATATATTAGTATATATATAGTATATACTATAGTATATATTATATATATATACTAAATCATTTTGAATTAGAAAAGAAAGAAAGAAAGAAAGAAAGAAAGAACGAAGGGGTTTGTTTCCGGTCACTAGTGATGCTTCCCTCTGCAAACACAGCCCAAGATATCTATCCATCACTCCATGTAAACTCAAAAAAATCTCTGGTAACTACAAGTCTCATATGGCAATAACAAGACGCTGATGCAAAGAGAAGGCAGTGAGGCACTGAGTAAAAAACACAGTAGCAAGGCCCTCAGTGACACCAGGGTCTAGTGTTTAGGAGACATAAGCAAACATCCTGTTCCAACAGGAACAGAGCCCCACTCCAACTCCTGCACCCTACTTCAGTCACTCTGCTTCTTCAATAACACAATTAAAGCCAAGCAACTGTGTGTTCATTGGGACAAATGTGGGACTTGAAGGGAAACTAAGCATCGATTTTAAGTCCAGCAGAGACAATTAGTTCCGTTTGATGCCAAGAGACAAGGAAAGTTTCCAGAGGGGTGGGGAGAACTGGGAATGCGAAACATCTGCACAAGCGTTACTGCACGGAGACTCTCACACTGCAAAAACACACCCACAATCACAAGCCTTTACTTGCGATCTGTCTGCAACACTGACAAAATGTAAAGTTTGAATTTAAGATATGTTATTATTATATGACTACAAATTGGAGTCCAGGGTTTTGAGGCAAGAATGAATTATGAGTATATTATTTCTGTAATATGCATTCTTTTTAAAAGTATGCTAAAAAATAATTATTTTTCACAAGAGGAAATCAGTGTTGTGGTTATGATGTTACATGTGATTTCAGCCTTTTCCAGACGTGCAATATTCTAGTGATAACAGCAATCCAACCATTTGAGCAAATCTGTTGGCCAGTCTTTGGTCTCACTAATCTATTACTTGTAAATTGTAGGAAATAGTTTTGGCTGAGGGAAAAGTTTCGCAGTGTTACATTTTATATAACTTCAATGCTGTATATCAGAGCGCTGCCTTTGTACTTTTGACTGAATTGCCTAGCAACTTTTATGATGGCTGTTGTTGTTTATTCAATATTATTATTTAATAGATAACATTTTATATAAATAATAGTATTATTTAATAACAGTATTTAGTGTTGATAAATGTGTGTGTGTGTGTGTGTTCATGATAGTAATTTTAGATGCATCATTCTACTACACTAGATATTCTACAGATCTACTACACCATTAGATGGCAACATGAGAGTTTTTATGAGTGAGTCAGTAATAAAAACATATATATTGAAAGAGATTTAAACAGGGTTGGAAACAAGGAAGTTATTTTTACTTTCAATAACACCTTGGGCCCCATTTTAGCGATCTAAGCGCATGGTCTAAAGCACACGGAGCAGGTGCACTTGGGACATGTCCGAATCCACTTTTGCTATATTAAAGGAGAACTCCACTTCCAGAACAACAATTCACAAATAATTTACTCACCCCCTTGTCATCCAAGATGTTCATGTCTTTCTGTCTTCAGTCGTGAAGAAATTATGTTTTTTGAGGAAAACATTTCAGGATTTTTCTCCATCTAACGGACTTCATTGGTGCCCTGATTTTGAACTTCCAAAATGTAGTTTAAATGCAGCTTCAAAGGGCTCTAAACAATCCCAGCCGAGGAAGAAGGATCTTATCTAGCAAAATAATCGGTCATCAAATTTGTATACTTTTTAAGCACAAAAGCTCATATAGCACAGGCTCTAGGATGCGCGTTCACATACTATTGAATCACGTCGAAAGGTCATTCGGAACGTAGGCGGAACTACAGACCCAGTGTTTACAAAGCAAACGCGCAAAGACTAAGAAAGTGCAAGTAAGTCAAACGCTGTTTACAAACAAAAAGGTACAACGATGTCGGACGATTCTGAAGTTGTAGGAGAAAATAAAATGGAGTTTTTCCGACATACTCTACCTTTCTGAGCCGGAGTACACAGACGATGAACATGTGGTGATTCGAAGACGTGATTAGTAGTAGTGATGGGAAGTTCAGATCACAATCTTTTTTCGAGTCATTTCGTTCATTTTAGCAAAATCAGTATCACGTGACAGCCCCATAAGATAAACGAACGACTCGAAAAACCCAAAGACTTGAAACAGGTGAACTACTTCTAGTACAAAACCTAGGATGTTGCACATGCGTGACTGAACGAATCACTCCCTGAGACGACTTGTTACATTAAAGATTTATTCAAAATGAACAAATCACTCAAGAACGACCCGTGGACGTGCATCACAGAGCCTGTGCTACACAAGCTTTTGCGCTTAAAAAGTATACCAATTTTTATTTTCCGAAAACAATGACCGATCGTTTCGCTAGATAAGACCCTTCTTCCTTGGCTGGGATTGTTTAGCGCCCTTTGAAGCTGCATTTAAACTACATTTTGGAAGTTCAAATTTGGGGCACCAATGAAGTCCATTATATGCAGAAAAATCCTGAAATGCTTTCCTCAAAAACCTTAATTTCTTCACGACTGAGGACAGAAAGACATGAACATCTTGGATGACAAGTGTGTGGGTAAATCATTTGTAAATTGTTGTTCTGGTAGTGGACTTCTTTAAGAACTGGAAAAAAAGGGTTGTCCCTATTCTCTTAATGAGTCATGGGTGTATTTTGGGCGTAACATGCATTAAACCAATCAGAGTCTCATCTCCCATTCCCTTTAAGAGCCAGTTGCGCTCGATATTTACACGCCGGAATTTGTAAAAACAAAGGCTGAACGCTTCTCCAGAGAGCAGGGCCAGCGCAAAGGGGGGCACTCACGGGTCGAGCCCACTCAAATGACTTGCTGTGCACCCCCTTTCAAAACTCTCCCCTCCTTGTGATCGTTTTCTAAAGCGAAAGTGAAACCAAAATCAGCTCGCATAAGAGAGTGATTAACTATCTATTATGACATGTAGGCATTTTTATATTTATGTACACAATAATAATCTTTTACACTGTAATCCTTTCATTTTTAATATTTGGCACGTATGTGTGCTGCTGCGCGTCCCTGTGTGTCTAATAAGCGGAGTGCATGTGCATTGTGCACCTGCCTATAGGCGCATATTATTAACACGCTCTTTAAATAACAAGAAAAATATGCACCAACAATGCACCTAAACACACCTCGTTTTCAGTCCAGCACGCCCACGGGTGCACAAATGAGCGCAAATGTATTTGCCATTTAAACAAGGTGGCACACGACGTGAAAATGATAACTGCGCCGGGCTAAACCTAGCAAAAATCACCTGCGTCTCGCCTGGCGCCTAATTTATGGTAGGGCCCCTTGTAAGTTTCAGCCAACAAATGCACAGAGCAGCTCTGTTATCGGAAATTATTCTTAACAGATGAAATAGTACAACAAAGATATCGCTTTCCTCAGTGAATATTCGGACTAATGTTTTAATCTGAATATGAGACTGAGCTGAAGAATGAATGTTGTATAAGATGCAGGTAATCACATTCGTTCAGTCCATCTCTCTCTCATAATGCTCTACATAATACAGTGAGCTTTTAATTCACTAATAGCATAAGTTTTCAATGAAGCAGCTCAAAGTTCCTTCATTACTAGCTCTAAAGTGACATTTTAAAATTAGTGATGGAGGATTGGGTTAAGGTTAAAAGACTAGATCCCAAACATACAACATGCCAGGAACATATTAATCACAGCAATAGTGATCCAATCCTAGACTCTTCTGTATTTGCTTATCCAAATGGTGACTTTTTGTGTCTACAATATCATTCAATTCTCTAATGTTCTGCTTATTAAAAAAAAAAAAAGAAAAAAAAAGGCTGTGAATGATGATAGCATAGCTACACATACACACTGTCACATGTTATCTGTGTTACTGACAGGCTGGGGAAAAAAAATGTTCTGCTTATTTTCAAGATCTGAGGTACATTATGACTTGTTTCTTTCAATATGGCTCTTAAAGTCAAGCAAGTGATATTCAAACTCAAATTAAACCATTTTATTAATAAACACACCACAGTACCTGAGCTGTCAGCCGCGTTGTTAAGGAAAAACATTCCAAAAATAGAATCCACTCTTTCTCGTCACGTGTCACTGATGCAGCCAAATAGGAAAACAATTATGACATACATGGTACAACATGGAAAAGATATTTTTTATCATGTGTCATGGTGTGTCTGTTCAGGATATGGTATAAGACTTGTGTTTAATTTGACATAAGCAACAGTGGATTTGAATAGATAATGTTCTTTTTAAAGAGGTGAGCTCATATTAAAGTCAGTCCAAACACTGCTGTTCTGATAACTTCAGTCATTATGATGAATGGAATGATATACGAAACAGAAATGTTTATTAAAAGCAGTCCGATTATTTTAGCACAATATGCAGCTACTAGTTTTTCAGGGCATTTGGGGCATATTTAGGGCAGAGTACACAGTGACATTCAAACTTGCTTTAAAACATTATTTATTTGAATATAGATGTTGTGATTGAACTGCTCTTTTCTTTCTCTTTGTAAAGAACATTCATTTTTTTACATTTTAAGCATTTCATTCTCAGTTTAGCAGAGGTGGAATGTCAGATTTTTCACAGTGCTTTGAAGTAGAGAATTATCTGTCAAATTGAATGGGTCATGCAGGTTTTGTGGTTTTTGTGGAAACAGGTCTATGGCGTGCTGTCAAGTGGGCTGTGCAGATATTTGCTCCGCTCCACTTGGATCAGATGGATACCTCCGTTTTGGAGTGTTTGGCTTCTCATAAAAGCGCAGAGAGGGAGATAATGTCAGAGTCATGTCAGGAGAGAAAAAAAAAATGAATTATTACATTTACTGCAAAATGTTCAGTGGAGGAAAACTCTTCCAATAGAAGAGTGAGCGACTGAAAATCATGGCGAAGCACAATTAGACTAGTTTGGGCTGTTTGTTCTGCTCCCAGTTGATTTGTGAAAAATAAAACTTCTGATTCAAATGCACTGAACATTCATTTAAAACAATGCAACAATATGCCATTCCTTACGGCTACTGGACTGTTTTCCCATTCCCACGATTTCTATGAAAATGTGCATAATTGAATTAAACCCCAGGAGCTCCAATAGCCCATATTTAGCGTAGGAGTAACACAACACCCCCGCTCCTCCTTCATCTTTCTTCCTCCTCTGCAGCTTTCCATCTCCAAAGACTATGTCCCTCTGGACCACACTGCTGTGAGCAAAACCCAATACCCTTCATTATTCCAGATTTGACGTTTTTCAATAATGTCATTATTTTATTATTTGCCACTGCTGTTCATTTGGTGCTGAAGTGCCTGGTGCAATGATAACTGCCAGTAATGGAGATGATTTTCAGCTAGTGGAGAGTTTTAATGGCCAATTCTGATAGTACGGATTGTATTTTGTCAGCGTAGTCATAATTAGAATTTAAGATTTCAAACTGGAGTTTTAAAACAACTAGAAATGAAGCTTTATGAATGCGCATGTAGTGCGCCTACAGTTGTCTTTGAAAGAATATAAAACAATTTTCCTGACAAGCATTGTTAGTCAAGAATTATTTTAGAGTCTGGTTAGAAATGAAAAAAAAAACCATCAAACAATGTAGAATTTGTAGCAGAAATTTAACAGGATTACCATATTTTCTTTTTTGAAAGCCCAAAACAGACATTCGCTTGTGATGAAATGATGATAGAAGAGAGGGGTGGGGTGAGCAGTAGCTCATTATCATTTCAACAGACATGTACCGAAACTGCTCTCTGTGAAAAGGTGAAGGTAAAAATAGGTGTTCTTTTATACAACCATTGATGAATTTTAACCATAGTAAGTTACAGACATTTCATGAAAGACTCTAAAGAATCATATCAAAGTGTAGAAAATGGGCATCCAATGTCCTCTTTAATTCATTTGTAATAGTCATGCAAAAGTAGAAGCATCTGGAATAAGACTTGATCGCTTCCATTCTAATAAATGGCGCTGTTTATGTTACAAGTGTATAGTGATGTTGGCACATGACAGCTTCATGGATCATCTTCACTCTTAAAAATAAAGGTGCTTCACGATGCCATAGAAGAACCTTTTTTGTCTAAATGGTTCCTTAAAGAACTTTTAACATCTGAAAAACCTTTCTGTTTCACAAATGTTTTTTTTAAAAGAAGGTTCTTCAGATTATAAAAAAAGATAAGAAAGAGAGGGTTCTTTAAAGAACCTTTGATTGAATGGTTCTTTGTGGAACCAAAAATGGTTCTTCTATGGCATCGCTGTGAAGAACCTTTTAAAGCACCTTTATTTTTAAGAGTGTAGTGTTGTCACATTGTGACATGCCGCGCACTTGCCGAGTTCTATTAACAAGGTTAGACATTTCAGTAAAACTTTACATTAAGGTTCATTAGTTAACATCAGTTAACTACTTTAGTTAACATGAACTAAAGGGCTTTCCACATTGAGCTTGAAAAAACAAAACAAATATCGGATGCAATATCACACTGGAAAAAAACAACAGATTTCTATGGATGCTTCCACATAGACCGTGAACATTCATGCACCGAAAATGCAAATGTCTTTTTTCCAACCAGTCCGACGAATCTTTTCAGTTTTGCAAAACAAAAACACGGGCCAGAGCAACTGCTGTTGCACAAAGACACAGAAGAAGAGTATTCCGAGAGAGAAGAGGATGCGTTCTTGTTATCAATGTATCTGAGAACAGGTGGTTATTTTTACACATGTTCTTAATATAATTTCTATTAATTCTCCATTGAATTATGTGATCTGGTGGAGAGCACTGTTCGCTTTCTTCCACGTGCATTAGTGTTATGAGTAAGAGCGCGTTCAACTCTCTAGATGTTCCGTATTAAAAAAATGAGTGAAACATTTCTCTACTGTTCTACACATAAAATATGAAAGCAAATAGACATATGTGTTTGTATGCAGCTCATGGTATTTTTTTAACCATAAAGGATGTTTATGACAATCAGCAGTGTGGCTCTATTAAACAAACAAAGAGTGCATGTTTGCCTATTATAGAATTAAAAAACCAACTACAGATTACAATCAGAAGTTATTACAAGCACTCAATGATGGTTTAAAGTGGGTTTTAAGTAAATACATTAAAGGGGTCATCAGATGCCCATTTTCCACAAATTGATATGATTCTTTAGGGTCTTAATGAAAAGTCTATAATATACTTTGGTTAAAAATTCTCAATTGTTGTGTAAAACAACACCCTTTTTACCTTGTCAAACACAGCTCTGCAAAAATCATCCTGTTCTGGTCGAGGTTGTTTTAAATGTTAATGAGCTCTGCTCACCCCGCCTCTCTCTTCTCTCCATGGAGTGACGAGCCTGTTTACTTTAGCCACATTTAGCCGCTAAACTTGCTAACTAGCACGTTATTATGAAAAGGCGATCGCAAAGACTCATAAAAAAACCCTTATACTCACTTCTGCTGTAAGTGAAGCTGGATCACGAATGATTTGCGCGAACATAGACGGATATATGTAGACTGGGAGGCGCATTCCATTGACAAACAAATGTAATCCACTGCATCTTCTGCAGCTCAGATGTTCATGTTCATTATTACATCCAGCAACACCTCAACTGCTCAATCGGAGGTATTCTTGTCTAACTTACATCCCTGCTCCAGCATCAAAACAATGGAGGTCGGACTGTTACAGCTGATTTAAGGCGGGTCTGAGGTAAGACGCTCATGTCAATCAACTATGGTGGAACCGGCCTCTGTCGGTGACGCCACATCTGAGAATAACTCGATTTAAAAAAGGGGATATTATTTTTAAAGATTAATTAAAAACCACTGCATGGATTTTTACCATTATAGGGTACACTGCCAACACACATTAATGTTCAAACAACATGTAAAAGTGAACTTTGCATCCGATGACCCCTTTAATAATTATATAAATTTTGAAGTGTGCCATGAAGCTAATTTTACTTCTATTTATATTTTAAGATGTTTACTTGTAAGCATTTTAGACCAGACTTTATTTATCTTAAGTTAATCCTGTATATTGTGCAGCAGACAATGTTAAATTTATATACAAGATACATATCTGAGGAAAAAATGCATTGTTGTTCGATGCCACCTAGCGCGCAGGAGTGAATTAGCAGAAGGCGATCAATCAGTTCACGCTCGGTGTGAAAGCACAATTTTTCTGCAATTCGCCTCATGTTTTCGCATTGCGCTCAGTGTGGAAAGGCCTAAAGAATGAACGATACTTCTACAGCATTAATTAATCATAGGTAAAATTAATTCCAACATTTATTAATGCATTATTAAAATCTAAAGTTGTTGTTAGTGGTTGTTAACATTAGTTAATGAACTGTGAACTAACATGAACTTACAATGAACAATTGTATTTTTATTAACTAACATTAACAAAGATGAAAAAAAACTGTAATAAATGTATTGTTCGTTGTTTGTTCATGTTAGTTAATACATTAATGTCAACAAAAGAGATCTTGCTGTAAAGTGTTACCATGTAATCTATTAAGATTTTTTTTCTCACTGTAGAACCAATATTGTATGCGTGTTTTGATAAATAATTTAATTTTAATCTTAAAAATGGTAATTACTAGGGGTTTGTTCTCTGATATCTTGGGAGCTCATGGGAAACATTAGTTTGAGGACATTTCAGTGGTTGTAAGGAAAGTACATTTCGAATTGCCTGTTTTTGACTAGATTGTTTTTCACTTCATTAGGAGGTAAGTGCTGTTTTTATTTCAGGACTCTGCTCAGGCCCATAGTTGTGTTGCACCGTGTGACAGCTCTCTTTCCACCCCCACACACACACACAGTCTCACAGTGTGTCATGAGTCTGCTTGGGGAAAGCAGCGCTGCTTCTAATACACTGCAATAATAACCTGAGGCGCTTTAGCACATAGTCATTCAGTAAAAGCAAAGCATTTGACTGCATTAGAAATAAACTCAAGCTATGGATCATTTGAAGCACTGCACAGTTTCTAATTTTCCATCTCCTGTCTGCCATTATATGTTCTTATAGTGAGAACCTTTAATTTGACCAGAAGAAAATATTGACTACTAAATTACTCGCTCAATGGTGTTATGAAGCTGTTGCCGTGAGGACTAATATACATGTTAAACGGCTTTCAAATGCAAAACTAATCTTGAAATGATGACAGATAGTGACAGCTTTTCTATATCCTGTGATAATAATAATAAAAATAATAATAATAATAATAACAAGAACTGGAAAAAAAAGTACAGTATAAGCAATGCAGCTGAATTGTAATTGATTCGATATATTTCATATGTATATTTTCACATACCGTTGTTTTGTTTTGTTCTGTTTTGTTTTGTTTGTTTGTTTGTTTTGTTTTGTTTTTTGATCACATTACACCCTGTAAAATAAAATAAATAAAGTCTAACTCTTTTTTTTTAAGCCTTATCATTAAAGTAAAAATATCATTTAAAAACATCTGGAATATTATTAAAAATTAATCAGTGAAATGCCTGGTTTGGTAAAGTGATCAGCCCCTTAGAGTATACCATTATAAACTTGCTCAGGTGCAAGCAGTCAACTTCCAGATTAAATACCAGGCTAAGTGCCCCACCTGACATCAATACTAGTGGTGTTGATTACATCAGAATAAAATGAGCTGTTTCTTGAAGATGCCACTGTTAGTACTGCATGGTACGGCAAAGAATTCACCATGGCTGGGAAAGTTCTTTTAAAAGACCTCCAGGATAAAGTTGTAGAAAGGCACAAGTTAGGACAAAGCTACAAAAAGATTTCAAAGACTTTAGCTATCCCTCGGAGTACTGTTCAGAGCATCATTAAGAAGCGGAAAGCATATGGCACCACAAGCACATTGCCTAGATCAGGCTGTCCATTCAAAGTGGGTGACAGAGCCAGGAGGACACTGATAAGAGGCCAAAGGCAATTTTGAAGGACTTATAAGACTTTATGACTGGATCTGGTCAGTCTGTATATGTGACAACTATCTCCCAAGCTTCACACAAAGCTGGCCTGTATGGCATGAAAGATGCCTTACCTAAAAAAAAAAGTGTCACACTCTGTCCCGTTTACACTATGCAAAAATACATTTGGAAGAGTCTGATACCTTCTGGCAAAAGGTGCTATGGTCTGACGAGACCAAAATTGATCTTTTTGGACTGAACTCCAAATGCTATGTTTGGCGAAAAGCAATACCAGGAGTATAACAATACCAGGAGTATAACAACCACTCAAGGAAGAATGGGTCAATCTTCCCCAATCAAGATGTGCAAAGCTAATACAGACATATCCAAAAAACTGATAGCTGTAATTAAAGCAAAAGTTGGCTCTACAAAGTATTAAATCAAGGGAGTGATGACTTTTCCAACCCTGTTATTGTTTTCTTTCATTGATTTGATGTTGTAAGACCAAAATTGTAAATACAGCTGGAAAAGATATTTGAAATGGGGTTTGATTTCAGGCTGTATGACAAATAAAGTAACTATTTCAAAGGAGAATGCTGATTTTCTATAAGCACTGTATTAGTCCATAGTTCAGTTTTTAGTTAATGTGTAGTTACTGGGTTTCCCTTTGCATGGCAATATATTGTTGAGATAAAACTCCTACAGAAATATAAGTGTCTAGTCATACCACATACCTCTACTGTACATGAAACACACAAACAGTATTAAAGCTTTGACAATCTTTATACCATTGACTAAATTGTATTGTACTGTATTGTATTTATTTAAACATGTACTATTGCTTGTACCCTTAAAAGACTCGCAGATTACAACTAAACAGCTTGGTAGTTATTACATTTCCAAAGTATGCTATTAGATCCTGTCAGGAAATTCACAAAACCTTGTTGTTTATTATTAATTTGACAACTTCCTTCCAAATTCCAGTATAATTTAGTGATTTAGTTGGTAGTGATATATGAAACTCTTGTTATTAAAATAAACTAACTCAGTAGAGATTTACTGAGCATGTGTTAATCTTTTCTGGAAAGTTTTAGCTCAGAATTGAGTTCAAAAACAGTTTAAGTTAAGACTAAAAGGGTCACATGTCTTTTTTTAAAAAATAAAAACTCCTTTAGATTAAGTCCTGAAGACAGTATTATGCCAAACAGCCTCTCGCTTTTTCCTCTACTTCCTTTTTATTATTCCTTAAGTGACCCTTTCACCTTTTATGCTCTATTCGACAACTAAAATAACACCTGACAGGCTCTGAGCAGTTTCTTGTGAGAATATGCTGTGTAAATGCATGTACATTATCATAAAACACCACACATATAAAGACAAATAAGGTGCAGATATAGAGGTTCAGATCAATACTGCAGCAGAAGAAAGCAGAATACTTCTGCTACAGAATACAGTCTTCTGAAGCAGTATATTCTTTGTTGTATCACCACTTACTCATGAAGAGGAGAAAAAAAAATCTATTTTTGTACATTTTCTGGGAAAAAATTCTAGGGTCTTCTGGGTGATTGATTTCCAGGGGATTGCCATTTGGTTAATAAGGTGTACTAGGTAGTTACAAGGGCATTGCTATAGTTGCCAAGTCAAAAGAGCCACCCCAAGTCTCTAATTATGGCTGTTCAAAGTGTTTTTGCCTGTTTTTATCATCCTACTTGTGGTGCGGGTTTGTTCAAATCCCTAACCCGCTGTATGAGTAACAGTAATAGGGATTTAGAGGATTTAGTGTCTTTAGGTTCATTTATTTGTGTTCCATTGTTGAAAGGCGGATCTGTTCTTCCAAACTATCAATGTGAAAACGAACCATCTAAGCTGCTGGTGCATTAAAAACCTAATTTCAACCTCTTGAAAAACCTGCTATGACTGAAAATCCTAAAGATTAGATTTTTAGAGAGACAATCATGCCTCATGTCCTGTCTGAATTAAAGAGAGACTTTCTTGTCCACTTATCTTTTCTTTACATAAAGAAAAAGGCAAAAGTTTTGGTATTCTTACTTCAAGTAAGAGGTTACTTAAGGCTTCGGAAAGCTTTTTGTGTGATGCAGTCTAGTCATGTGGTGTGTCCCCATGCATTCAGAGAAGACCTTTTTGTACCCAGGGTTCCTCACTGCTGTCAGACCAGCTGAAAAAGAGAAAGAGTTCTGCTGTTTGCGACGTCACTAGACTTCCATCTGTTCATCCACAGACAACTTGAAGAAATACATATTTTCAGCATTTCATAGGCTATGTTTGTTTAATTTTAAACAGCTTAATACATGTTAAATTCTGGCACATTAATAGTTACATTAATTAGTCTCTTTTTCTTGCTCTTTCATCCTCCCCTCCCCCGTTCGAGCATCAGAGTACGTGGGTTGAGTCTTCAGCGTTCAACAAGTTTTCTAATGAATATTCATGCTCTCTCTCTCCTCGTGTGAATGTGATCTTTATTCTTTAAAGTGGTTCATGAAGAAATTACTTTCTGCCTCCTTTGTAATATTCAAAACATTCACATGAAAAATACATGCATGCTTGAATTCAACATGAAATCCGAAGTGACCCAGTTATTTTCTTAATACATGTGTCTGGTCTTATAATGGAACTATATAACTGTATTCCGAAGCAAGAAAAAAAAAGTTTGATTTTGTAATCTTTAATCAAATATATAATAACTTGTCTGCTATAATAACATCACCTAGCACATGCAAACTTGCTTGTAAATGTTAACCAGTCAGAAAACCACTATACTGTTTTAGGATCCTGTTACAGATATTGCTGGTCAATGGTAGGAAACATTAATAATAACTTTTTACTATCTAAAAATCTCTGTATTTCACTTCTGCTCCAGCTTCTGTGCTAATCTAGTAGTTTATACTTTAAGCTTGCTACTTAAAAATGCTTGCGGTGTTCCAAATTTGTGATGTAAGTCATTTTGGATTTATATGTCTGGTGAATGAAAAATGCTGTATAAAAAAATATTAATGAATTGCAATTTAATAACAGTTACAATACCCCCCCAAAACATGAAAACTGTGTCATCATTTACTCAACCTCAAGTTGTTCCAAACCTATATGAGTTTCTTTCTTCTGTTGAACAAAAAGATTATCTTTTGAAGAATGTTGGTACTAAAGAGTTGCTGGTAGCCACTGACTTTTATTGAGTGAAGAATATCTCCTTTTGTGTTCAACAGAAAAAACGGGGGTCAGCTATCCTTTTTACAGAAAAAAATCGCAAACTCTATTCTGATATGGAACACCCACTTTTCATGTTTCATAAATCATCCACGAAAAGCAGTGATGGGAATAACGGTGTTATAAATAAACGGCGTTACTAACGGCAATATCACCTATTATCGTCCCTGTTTTGATTACAGCAAATCAGTTAGAGCGAACGCAGACAATGTGATTAATATTCATGAACCCAGCAGCTCATTAAACCTTAGTGTGTTTAATATTGTTATTAATAGTAGAATCCGTGGTAGTAACAAGACGTTCATAGAAACACTAAATTACAAACAATATCACCACCAGTCCTAAGGTCAGTCAACATGACAAACATGCATTCATACATGGTTATTCTAATTACTAAAGTTCTAATGGCTAAAGTTGAATGCTAATTATAATTATAATATTATATCAGATATTTAATATTAGTCTGGTGAGTAAACTAAAAATGTAATTAATTTAATTAAAATTTCATTCATTTAACATATTTAATATTGGGGTCATCCAAGTTATTTAATATATTTATTTTTTTAAAAAACACAATAGTTACTTTCCCTGGTAATTAGTTACTTTTATAATGACGTAACTCTGTTACTAACTCAGTTACTATTTGTGAGAAGTAACTAGTAACTATAACTAATTACTTTTCAAAGTAACATTCCCAACACTGGCGAAAAGGCAAAAGCTGCAATAGTCATGTGCATCTTGTCAGTGAAGCACAGTTCTGTGATCAGTAGTAAATCTCCATCCGAAGGCCAGAGGGCGCTCTTGTGCGAAAACTCCAGGAAATCCCTATAGCGGTAGCTGAATAAACAGAAAATCGTACTGCTTTCATTGATTCAAGGTGACTAATAAACACATGACTATGACAATATATCATTTATCTAAGTTCTTTTTATAATAATTATTATAATTTTTATTATAATAAAGTATATAATGCAATGCTAACTGACATAGCCTTAATCTCTTCTTAGAATAATACTGTATGAAATATGTTGTGTGCCTTACTCTGAGTTTGGAGTAAAAACATGTTATTAAATGTAGTATTTTCATGTGCTTTCAGATAGAGCAGCATTTACTACACATAGCCGTAGTTCACTGAGAAACTACGTAAACAGCTGTCATTATCACAGAACGATATCTACGATTTCATTATCGCACGATTAACTCGCCTGTGATAATGAATGCAATATTGCGTAGCTTGTCAGTGAACTACAGCTCTGTGCAGTAAATGCTGCTCCATCTGAAAGCACACGATGGAGATTTACTACTAATCACAGAACCGGCTTTACTGACAAGATATGCATGATTATTGCATTTTGATTAATCATGCAGCCATAATATAGATGGATAAAATACATTCAACATACAGTATAGGCTCATCGGAAAATGAGCTCTGTCTACTGCAAAAATGTACTTATACATTCAAATCACTGTAGTTTTCAGCTGATGTTGAATACTAGTGTCAGTAAAACAACTTTTTATTCCCTTTTCACACAAACTTTGATTGCAGGGGCAGATTAATAAATATTTATTTTCATATTTCATTTCCGAACTCCTGTGATGCATACTTTTTTTCCCCCTTCATTTAAAAAACTAATCTGTCCACACTAACAATTAACCTGTTGTTTTTCTTATGTCATTAATTCTACCAGTCAAAAAGTATTAATTGCCATGCCCACAGATTAATTAATGCAAATGCTGGAAAAGACATATTCATTGCAAAGCCCAAAGGTTGTATAATTTCAACAAACTACCCAGTGGAGGATATTAATAGGCCACTGGTTTGTGTTTGTCTGGTTGAACATCAGTTTGCTAATATGTAGTTTACGAGTGTGAGTGTGTAATCAGCCGAGGGCAAGTCCCTATAGCACCGTGCCAAAACATGCTTGTGAGTTTGGAGAGATGCTCATTTTCATCATCAAATCAAGAGAGGCATCTCAAATGACTTAGCATTAGGCAGTTTGCTATGCTAATCGAGACAATTAGCATAAATAGAGAGAGAAAAAGAAAAAAAAATACTTCTAGGCAACATAAAACGAGAGCAAACTACACAGACATTAGACAGAGAACAATTATGAATCATTCAACACCATGCCAGCACTTAAAAGGCTTTGATAGCTTATGTGCTTTGTGAACCTACAGGTTGCTCTTTCTTTTCCATCACAAGCCCTTCATAATTCATGTCATTTTTTGCAGCGGGAGGTTTTGCCATGTTTCTGTACTGTGCCAGAGTACTTGCTAAAAGCTTGGTATAGAGAGGTAATAGCTACCCGCTGATATGATGAGACAATCGGTGCTTAATTGCACAGTTTAATAGTTAGGCCGTGTAACTGATAATTGAAGGCGTTGTGCCTCCTACAGAGACAGATGGTATTCTTAGCCACTTTGTCATGCGGTCTTTAAGACGACATTGTTGACATAGCTTGTAGATTTTTCTTAAAAAAGGATTTATTAATGATAATGGCATAATAATATTAATTTGGCTCATAAATTGATCAAACATGTTGATGAAATACCACCACTGCAAGGATGCTTAACATACTGCACGTCTTAAGGGAATTTCATTTTGCAAATCTCATTTTAATAGATTAACAGAGAAAAAGGAAGAGAGCAAGAGGTGTTTTGATTCCTGATCACAAATATCATTTTATTATTGTTTCATACATATGAATCATACAAACTATGATAGAGTAAACTTTATTATGGAAAAACACTTTTGCAACAGTGAAAAAAAAGTGAAGCAACATCAAAGAGGAATAAATGCTCTCTCAGAAGACATAATGTACAAAATATATGTAAAACAACAAACTGTACAATTTGGGGAACTCTGCCATAGTCATGTCTTAAATCTACTGTGCAATGCTAGTGACATGAAAGAAGAACTGCGTACTTCTCCCACAGTAATCCCCTCAGGCATCCCCTCCTTCAGTTCTCTCTTCTTTTGTGTTCCCTCTCTCTCTCATTTTGGATGCCAGAACCGCTGCCGAATATTCTGCCATCTTTCTGCTTCCACAACGGTCACGAGAATTCCCTCTCTCAACCATATGCCCTCACAATTTCAGAATTTAATCCACTACAGTCAGTCAAACAGATTTATCAGTCCCTCCAGGATTTGCGTTTTGTGAACGCAAGAATGAATGCAAATTCAACCAATCCCGTATTATTTGTCAAAGCTTTTAGTTTTATTCTTGAAGCTTTTCCAAATAAAATGTGAACTTGAAGGGAAAAGGCAGGCAATATTAGCAACTTCCATGAATTGCAGGCCGGTGTCATCAACACACTGTTTGTGTGTTAAACCTTTGTACTGCTTGATTTCTACATGCAAGTTATCACTCTAAAGGATGCAGGACATTATTGTTCATACGCAGGGTGTATTGTACACCCTGTATGAAAATTCAGTAACACTTCAGGGTAACACTTTAGTATAGGGAACAATTCTCACTATTAACTAGTTGCAATTCAGCATGCCTTGGCTGTTTATTAGCACTCATAAAGCAGCTATTCTGCATGACCATATTCTATATTACTATTCCTACCCAATATATGAACTTAACAACTACCTTACTAACTATTATTAAGCAGCAAATTAGGAGTTTATTGAGGCAAAAGCCATAGTTAATGATTGGTTAATATCGAGAACTGGACCTTAAAATAAAGTGTGATTTACTTCTAGGGGTGTGCGATATGACATATGAATAAAAATGTCTCCATTATTTGCTTTTTGAGAAATATTGTAGTATCGTGCTATTCTATCAGCTGCTGTTCTAGTGCCTCCGTCTCAATGTACTATACAACATGACATACATTCACATCACTGTTAACTCAGCGGTAGAGTTACACTCACAGGATACCGCACTTATTCACAATCACAAAAGTACATTATTATCTGCTTTGAAGTCTTGCCAGTTAAACGTTTGATATGCGTGCTGTGCGCGTACACCTGAAGTGCATGCAAACTAAAATCCTGTCAAATAGCGCCTAATTATTGGATTAAGTTATGTATCGTGACTGATTGTGCTAATATTGTCAAAACACACAAGGTTTACATATAAAACAGTTGCTTATGTCTAAAATGAAAGTAAACGATTGAGAGAAAAATGGATGTGTGCCTGTATATTAGATTAATAATAATGATAATAATAATAATAATAATAATAATAATTCTGTCATTATTTACTCACTTACATGTTGTCCCAAACCTGTATTAATTTCTTTCTTGTGCTAAATGCCAAATAAGATATTTTGAGGAATATTAGCTCATCCCCACTGAATGTAGAAATTATCGAATAGATAACATTCAACAGAAAAAAAGAAACTCATTCAGGTTTAAAACAACCTAAGTGAGTAAATGATGGCATAAAAATAAAACACTATGACGAAATTGACAGACAGATGACAGAATTTTCCATTTTTTTTATGTTAGTAAAACAACAAAACACAAAGAGAAAAGTCACTCACTGCTCTTGTCTGAAGAACTTTAATACAGTTGCTTTAATAAGAATCAATGTGCAGTTGATGTATATAGTGTATAAGAATATTGTGTTTCACTTTTTATATTATTTAATTCAATTTCTTGAATGCTACTGATAAATACACCTAATGTACCTGAAAAATAAATCACTAATTGTTTTATTTGTATTATGTTTATTTGTAATGTGTATCTTTTGTTCTTATTTTTTAATAACAAAAATAAAATAGTGACAAAGATTTTTATCTTCGCTCACTTTGGTTTCAATATCTGCCATTCTTTTTTGTTACCTTTAAAGGCTTTGTTTTTAAAAAAGGGAAATTAGTTTGGCTGTACTGCTCGATCAACTTGCAAAATAGTAAAACCAACATGACAAAGAATCATAAAAAAATTGTGAATCGTGATATTTCTGAAAAAAAATCAGGATATAATATTTTTGCCATATCGCCCACCCCTGCTCACTTCAGTAGTGGGCCTAATTCTCACATTAACTAGTTTATTAACGTTCATATTACTAGCATACTGGCTGTTTTAGTACTTACAAAGCACATATTAATGCCCTGTTCTGCATGACTGTATTTTAGATCCATTACTCCTAAACCATACAGTACCTAAAATGAACAACCACTTTACTAACTATTAATAAGCAGCACATTAAGAGTTTATTCAGGAAAAAGTTGTAGTTAATAGCTAGTTAATAGTGAGAATTGGTCCCCAAATTAAAGTGTGACTAAAAATGTATATCATTGCCACTTTATTTGACATCTTTGGCAAATACTGTACAGTATATGGATGTGATGGATGGATGATTGTTTCTTGTTTAGAATTGTTACTAATGCAAAAATGAAAAAATCATTTAATCACTATGCTATGATTTCACAACATATATTTTAGAGAATGTTTGGATTCAGACTACATTAGAGCCCACCAATGTCATTGTATGGGCAAAAACATTTTTCTAAATATCTTTCCTTGTGATTGTCAGAAGAAATCATACAGGTATGTGTTTCTTATCCCTCTGATGCATAAGTATTATATAAATAATAGTCATATATATATATATATATATATATATATATACACTACCGTTCAAAGAAGTCTCTTATGCTCATCAAGGCTGCATTTATTTGATTAAAAATATAGAAAAAAAACTGTAATATTGCAAAATCTTTTTACAATATAAAATAATGTTTTTTATTTTAACATACTTTAAAATAGAATTTATTCCTGTGATGAATAACAAGTTTAAAAAGTACAGTGTTTATTCAATATATAAATATTTTATAACAATGTAAATTATTTATTAACTTTTAATAAACTTTTAATTATTAACTTAATACATAATTGGTGAATAAAAGTATTAATTTCTTAAAAAAAAAAAAAAAAAGAAAGAAAGAAAGAAACAATAAAAATGTACTGACCCCAAACTTTTGAACGGTAGTGTGTATATAAATATATATATATATATATATATATATATATACATTTTTTTTTTTTTTACATGTTTGGTTTTACTTTTTCAATATATATATTTTTGGAGGGAGTTACATATCTGTCCACTGTAGTGAACACCATGCATCAATGGTATACATAGTGAGTCAATGGAAGTCATTGACTGGTCTGAAAAAAACATGTTTTTAAATCATTTACTAACAGTAAATGGTACGAATACACATAAAACAACAAGCTATGTCATGACAGCACAGTGAAGTCAAGTGTAACAAACAAAAGGTAAGCGCGTGTGTCTATGGGGCAGAGGTTTGTGGGGGTGGTAGGCTATTCATACACAAGTGAGCACAAATACAAATACAAACACACATAAGCACACACAACTTCCCAGCACACACTCAAACGCAATCATGAACACTTTGGTGCATGATGTCCACTGTAGTGGACAGATACATTCTCTGTCACAAAAAAAAAATGGACAAGAAAAATATTGTTAAAATCTGGATGAAAGTATTTCTGACATTCTATTTAGCTAAAAAATATTTTTGTACCTGTCTGTTTTTTTACATATTATTATGTAATATCTCAAAAAAAAAAAAAAAAAAAGATACAAAGATAACAATTAAATGGAATTGTATACAGCACTTTGGGGGTTCATCGGTTGGTGTTTGGGACATGATACTACATCTTAAATTTTTCAAAATGGCTTCCAAATAGCTGTCTACTGTAGTGACCATGATGCATCAGAGGGTTTTACAACAATGTAACTCACTGCTTACCTACTGTAGTATTATGCATGGAGAAATTAACTAGCTAGTCATGACTGTTACCCAAAACTGTAGTAATATGGCTCCACCTCCATTGTTCGAGCCACCTTGGCTATTGTTAATTATGTTACGTGCAGTTGTTGAAGTAATTAATTCTGCTAATTAATCATTTCAGGTTGCAATTAATGTCAGATTACTGCGGTTCATTTTCACTAACAGAAATCCATTCATTGTTCAAATCATAGTAACATGCAGTAAAATTTAATTGTATTGTACTGTAACTTGAACATTCAGCAGCTTCTCGTTTTGAGATCCTGCTGTAATGAACATGGCATATATAAATATGTGTCATATAGTCACAGGTATAGAGCTGTAATTCCAAACAGGAATCAGGACACAAATTCTACTAAATTCAACAACATAACTATGTTGATAATGAAAGAACTTGCAAACATATGGCTCACGATAATTTCGGGTAAACGTGCACCAGGTTGGAATGACAAAGTAAAGCCTTTTTTTGAATTTTCACCTTTTCAAACAGTTGTAGTAAATAAAATGCTTTAGATAATTACATAAATATTATATTATTATACTTACAAGTTATGAAATTCCACTGGCATTAACTGAATGATTAAATAATGATAACTGGCAGGTTTTCCCTGAACAACAACAAATAATAATGCAAACAGTATATAAGTTTTGAGACATACTAAAGCTTTTGTCACAATTAGTCACTTGCGATCCTGATAGAAATGATTTATAATTTATGCTTCAGCCTTTGCCTCCAGCCCAAAACTAGTCAAGTTGCTAAGTCACGTGCTGCATTTAATAGCAGGGATCCTAGTAAATACGGCTCACCAGACTCTGATATTATAAACGCACAGCCCTTGCGGGAAAGCTATGTATCATTGCTAATTAGCTTAGCAGCAGGAGTCTTAACGTGGGTGACTAAATATTCTAAATCAGGGTAATACCAAAGGGCATGGTACTATAACAACAACTCCGCAGGTTACAGAGTGGCTTTTTACACAATTTATTTTTTCCCAAATATACTGTTAGGCTGATGTGATTAAATGTCTCATTAGTCTCATGCAGTGTTTTAACAGCTCCATGTTGGGCTGGAGATCATTGACCTGAGAGCAGTGTAAATCATTCATGTGTCCATCACAGTATATAAACACAAAGTCAAAGGTCACTTGTGACATCACCATAAACCTGGCCAGTCGGTACACACAAATCAGTAGAACGTAAAAAAGTAGAATGGTTTCCTCAGATCACAGATGGTAGGAACATTTCTCAAGATGTTGTTGTTCTTTCCAAAAGTGGTCGGAATTAAATCAAGATGTCTGCAAATCTTATCAGCCGTACAACGTCCCACACAAACATGTCACGTTTGTTTTATAATGGTATTGGTATCAAACGTTTTGTTTTTTGTTTTTTTTCTGAATGAGCACATTCAAGGGGATTATTTGAATCCGAAAGAAATTAGCAAACAAACACACATAAACCAAATCCAAGAAACAACACTCAAATTAACAGGTTCAATAAAAAAATCATTAAAAAAAAACAACTGTGCCATTGTAAATCAGTCAATATCAGGATAAAGCACACTTACAGAAATACAAAGAAAATCACACCTATTGACATTGTATCTAGGGCTGCACGATACATCGTTTCAGCATCGTCATCGCGATGTACGCATGTGCGGTAGTCACATCGCGGCAGTCACGATGCAGGACAAAATAAAAAAAAAAAATATGTGTCTGATTTAAAAATGTACTTTCTATATTTCTAAACTTTCTATTCACGGATCTATATTTGTCTAATATAAAGTAATTAATTCATATTCAAGGGTTCTTTAAAAACCACAAAGCACACATTGCTTCACCTACTTCGTGCATGCAGTCTCTGCGTGCGCATGGGGAAATGAGCACGGGACGGGAGAAAAGCGCCGAAATGGAAGATTTGGTAGCATGGAAGATTTTGGGCTGGGTGTTTTTTTTTGTTTGTTTTTTTGTTTTGTTTTGTTTTTTTTTGAGAGAGGTGAGTCTTTTTATTTGAGGGGTGAAAGGGAGACTTAAAAAAAAAAAGTTTGATCATGCAGTGAATTTTTGTTTTTAGAATTGTGCAATTATTATGTGCATATATATGATATATGAACGTGGCGTTATGTGTTTACCCTTCAAGTGTGCATGAGCGCCCAGTCTGCAGGGGAGCGCACGAGCGCTGAATGATTAAACACTGGAAAGAATTAAAAAGAAATGCAGTTTACAAACTTTAGTGATGATGCGACACTAATTCTCTTGTGCAAGTAACAATTCCTGTGTCAACTACGCAGCTTGCTTATAGTCAGACGCGATGTGTCGAGAGAGAGAAAGACAGAGCGTGCGGTCATACACTCGCGTTGTTTGTGAAATTATGGCTCACATAAGGTTTTCAAATTATTTTCTAAGTTATTTAATGAAGAAATATGAATTGTACCTCACCCTCAGCATTATAATTGTTTTACCTGCGTTGAAAAGTGCCTGAGCATGCCGCTACACGGCAGGCGCGGCATCAGCAGATCGGTTTTTGAGATCGGCCTTTTTAGAGACCGCCGATCAAACATCCCCAAGGGATTATCGGCCGATAATGATCAGTAACCGATCAATCGGAGCACCCCTATTAACAACACTTGTTATTGTCATTACAACAAGTTAAGTTTAGCTTATTTCAGTTTATTTGTTACCACTCAGGGTTTGGTGCATAGCTGTATTTTTTTTTTTGTTTTTTTTTTTTTTTTTTTTTTTTTTTTCAAATTTTGACAAAATATATTTACTAATCTGTTTTCAAAAAAGTTGTTACATGTTGTTGAATAAAATGTTAAAGTACTTATTTTGTCACTCATGTTAATTCCTTAATGTGATAATGAAGTGTCCTCTTTTCATTCACAAAATGAGTTGCCTTTCATCAGGGTAAAAGCAACATTCATTATTAATTTCATAACATATTAGAGCCTTGATTTGCCTGAATTGACAGTGAATAAGGTGTTTATGAAACAACCCAAAATAAGCTTTAGAAAGTATATTATTTCAGGGTTTTGATTATACTTTTACATTTTTTATTCTTTGAAAATGCTTGTAAAATTACCCCAGTTATTCTTGAATTATTATTTGATTTTTAAGCAGTTCAAAACACCTGATGAACATAAACGAATTTGTACACATCGCAATATATATCGCAGGAAAAAAAATATATCGCAATGTAATTTTTTCCCAATATCGTGCAGCCCTATTGTATACAGCATTTCACTTGAGAATGTGCTGCAAACCATTATGGTGACCTTTCAGTGTAATAAATAAATGATGATGCCTATTGACTTGCTGAGTCAAGAAAAATATCACTTGTTTGATGTGCGAATGTTTTGGATGTTAAAACACTAATTTTATCCTGCAGCGATAAGTAAATCATAAGCTAGCTGACTTTCTGATCAGCGCAAGCATTGTGCTTCTATCAAAACACTGCTGTTTTGAGCTGCCTAGATTTGTAGGGCCCTAGATCAGACTATGGAAATGGGCCCCACTGGTATAAAACCTGCAGTTTTTACCATTAATTACCTACACTGTGGCAGCCTGTTATACTTCTCATAATAACATAAAAGGTCTCTAACGTTGTGTTTTGCTCCACTGCTTTGGCAAAGCATCTGTCAAATGAACTAAAATCAAAAGTGCGATATGGCTTGCTGCCCTTATCAAATCGCCAAAGGCTGGGATTTAATTCAATAGGTTTATGTTATGTTGTGCTGCGTTTTAAAGTGCAACTTCGCACACACAACAGCTCATGATTTGGTGTTTTCAGCTTCACAGAGAAGGTCAGTTTACAGCAAACTTCATCTTTGCAGTTTAACATGCATTTGGGAATGCAATGGGCAATGGTTTTGCATTATTTTCACATTTGCATAATTTCCAACATTTTTGTGGACAGATGATTACAGCATTTCATTAGGTTTGTAATGAGATGCTTTCAGAAATCTGTTTTCACAGAAAATGCAGGGAAAAAATTAAAACAGAAGTATTGAAATTTTACAAATGTGAAGTGAAATAATATACTTATTATGACACATTTATTCATTCGTTAATTAATTCATTCATTCATTCATTCATTCATTCATTCATTCGTGCTTCCTAAAACACAAGTATGAATGAAATAGAAACTGAGACACTATATTAACAAAAAAAGAGGTTTGAATTCAGTTTAAATCTAGGTACAAGTCAAAGTCTTTTTATTCCATTCAATTTAGACATAAAGTCACTGACTTTATTTAGAGATTAGATTAGAGATTTATTTCTTTTTAAGAGAAAGCACTACAAAAACAATCATACTGTAAAATACTGCAACCTTAAGTGTAATTAATCTAAAATTGCATTACATTTTGAGTAAAATCAATCTTTGTGCCACACAACCTGCAGTGATAAGAATTTACTTATTGGTAATTAAATTCTATGACACTTTCTTGTGACAAGTAAAATGTAAGTAAAAGATTTTAAATGATAAAAAAAATATTTTGCAATGCAGTGTAACATATGCAGAAATGCTTTGCAAATTCGTATTTTCACTTTACATCTCTATGTACATTACATTTACATTTACGCATTTTGGCAGATGCTTTTATCTAAAGTGACTTACAGTACACTCAAGCTGTATCTTATCAATACGCTGTCAGTTGTTCTTTCCTTCCCGATATTATTCATAAGATAGTTTGACAAGCCTTATGCCTTGACAGACTCTGTTTCTGCCATGCAAACATTAAACAGGAAGCACACCAAAGCCTCAAATAGTCATTAAGTATGCTTTTTCATTATTTTCTTCCTGTCAAGTGTGAGGATATTTGAGAAAGGTGTGCAATTTGTGGATAATAATACGGTGATATCCACGAACCGTGCTAATAGATGCAGTACTGGAGTTCCCAGCAGTGCACTGCGGCATGAATAAATTATGCTGTGATAATGACTGTTGAACTGTTTCCTGATTTTATTTATGCTGGTTTTGTGTTTGCTGTCACTTTTACTTATTTGACAGAGCTCATCTTTCTCAGTCTTATTATGGCTAAATGTTGGGGTACATGTTAACATTAGTATTACAGCTGTTCTAAGCTGTTTTCGTTGACTGGAGGAATATTTCGCTGATATACATAAAATCAGCATTATTCTATTAATTGTGGGTTATTTATAATTGGCTAGCCACATATAATTGGATTATATGTGGCTAGCAAGATTCAATTAAAGACTGCTTCACATATGTTAAATTGGATTTATTGCTAAAGAATATATAAACCTTCCTCTCTATGCATATTATTCAGAATCAGCTAAAAGAAGATATTGTGAAAACTTGAGCTTCTGACTGGTCCACAGGCTACAGTCCTCAAGTCTATTTTTAAAGATTATATCCTATGGTTTCACTGCTGTGTGTAGGTGCAAGACACATGGATTATTTTTATATGCATTTCATGGATTCATAAGTAAAAATGGATGGATGCTATATTCCCTTACCTGACACCAGCAGAGCAAGTGTTGGCAGAGATCAGGACTAATGAAGCTGTAGTGTTAACAATATCTTAAATTAAGTGTCACAAATGAAAATCTTTTACAACCTTTATGTCAAATTCTTGTGATACTAGGTCGTACAGTAAGGACCTAACTTATTAAAGGTTCACTTACAGAACAGAAATTTACAGATAATTTATTCACCCCCTTGTCACTCAAGATGTTTGTGTCTTTCTTTCTTTAGTCGTAAAGAAATTGTGTTTTCTGAGGAAAATATTTCAGGATTTCTCTCCATATAGTGGACTTCCATGGTGCCTGTGAGTTTAAACTTTGAAAATGCAGTTTAAATGCACAGTACTTCTGAAGCGATGTAGGACGGTTTTGAAGTTGGAGAAGAAAATGAGATGGGAGTTTTCTGACATACCCTAACTGTTTTAAACCGGAGTACACAGAATACACGCAGAGCTAGACAAGAAGGTTAAAAAGTATATAAATTGTAATTTTTTTTTTTAGAAAATAGCCAATTGTTTCGCTAGATAAGACCGTTCTTCCTTGGCTGGGAAGCTGCATTTAACCTTTAAAGACCTAGGACATTTTTGGGGCACCTGACACGCCTGCACTTTTCTTTGTTTTTTTAGACCTATTCTTGCAGTCAGCATCAAGTTCTATATATCATTGTAAAGTTGAACTAGAAGAACTTGTCAGAAGAACGTTTCAGGCTAGCTAATTTAAAGGCACAATTTTCCTTTTGTCTTCTCTAAGAATGAATGAATTTCCAAAATTTTAAGAATATCCCAAGCAACAATTGGAGTTTTTTTACTGTGCACTCAAACAGAAACTCATGAAGTTTGGATTTTTTTCTTTAGAAAGATGTATTTGGGTGTTTTACACTTCAAAACATTCCCCAAGCAAGTTATAGCCATTTATTACAATATTGGTACAGGCGCTTTTCAGTGAAAAAGAGGTCTATTTAGTTTATTGACAATATAGATGTGTTCAAAAATGTTTAGGAAGTAAAGTAAATGTTAACAGTATTATGTAATAAGAAAACACAGTAAAAAAAGTAAATAAATATAAGATGAGTTTTTTTCTTCTTCAGAGAAATATATTTTCAGAGTATTAACAACAAACACTAACAGTGCAGCAAGTAGTGAAAACAATTGCACAAATGGTCTTGTGCAACAAATACACAAACAGTGCAAATGATTCACAAACTACACACAAAATGAGAGAAAATATACAGAGTGCAACAGAAAAAAATAGTGCAAATGATCTTTATAACCTATATGAGAAGAATTACCATAATATAACAGTCAAATGGATCGATCCACTGGCTGTATTCGCATTTTACCGGGACAATGCATAGCGACGTGAAAACAAATTCCAGCGCATTATTGGGTACGTACTGCTGTTTCATCCTTGCTTTTGTTTTGCTATGTGTCCAAGTGCTCTGTCATGTGTTCTTCTATGCTCATGTGTGCTGTCATGCAAATGTGCTATTTTGTGTTTGTTTTCAAGCACGCACGACGTACTTTACTTTCACTTTGAGTTTGTCAAATTTCCAAAGAAACATGCTAATTGGTGGTTCAAAAGTCCATAAACTATGTTTATTGGTTGAATAGATAACAGTTTGAACCAATCTGGGCACGGGGTGGGACTAAGCATCAACAATCGTTTCTGCTTGGCTGAGAGGATTTGAACCAATCTGGGCACGGGGTGGGACTAAGCATCAACAATCATTTCTGCTTGGCTGAGAGGAATGAAATGCATTGGTTTCCTCCGACGAATCAATGCGATCAAAATGTGATGACATAATCACGTTCACTACTGAGCCTCTGAATATCCAAATGAGACAAACGTGATACAGGAAAAAAGCCTTTGCGGTCATCAGAATCATTCAGATTGGACGAGCGGTTCAAAAGTTATTAGATATTTAATAACAATAGTTATTTTTAGCCGCAGGCAGCTGTCTCTGTCTTTGAGGGTTAAACTGCATTTTGGAAGTTCAAACTCGCGGGCACCATAGAAGTCCACTATATGGAGGGAAATCCTAAAATGTTTTCCTCAAAAAACATAATTTCCTTACGACTGAAGAAAGAAAGACATGAACATCTTGGATGACAAGGGGGGGTGAGTACATTATCTGTAATTTTTTGTTCTGGATATGAACTTCTCCTTTAAGTAACAATCAGTTTCTTAGGAGAAGTAAAGTAAAAAAAAGCTGTCTTCTGCAATACTTAGCATTTCTTGTTTTAGATAGAACTTTTTATTTTCCTTGCTGCTGGGAGAACAGGGCATCCCACAGGGGTGATGTTGCATCCCCCTGACTTTTAACTGTGTTTAGTCCAGAGTGGAATCATACATCAAGAAGAGGCTCTCAATAAAAGCTATGGTCCCTCTGAGATCCCTTTCCCTGACACACCCTCCAAGAAGGGCCTGAGATTCCCTTCCCTCTGGTCTTTTAAGTGCACTCACAAGAAGACATGGACATCCTTGGAACAAATGTACAGGCATGTTTTGATCACTTACATGAAGTTAGATTCATGGTACAAACGTGGCTGGATTATAAATCGGGGGTCATGTGATTTTATGAGAAAAGAACAATGAATTTTTACTTGAAAATGTAATGTAAATTTATATTCTTTATTACTAATGTTTATAAATCATATGACTTTATCTGAGCAGCTAATCTGACTCAGAAACTGACCTTTAAAACTTTGATTTGAAGCTAAAATTACAGAAAACAGAAGGTACAAAGCTGTAAAAAAAGAGACGGTGTATTAATATATATTTATGTGAATAAACTGCTAAGCATATGAACCTGTGCAAATGATGTAATTGAATCAAAAACGCAATCGTTCATGGATGTAGAAGCTCAGCAGTGATTTGCAGCCCTGATTGGTGGATATCTCTTAAGGATTATGGGTAGTGTAGTTTTTCACCAAGAATTCAGCTATTAACACACACACACTTAACCCTAACCCAAATTCTATGAAGAAGCACAGCAATAAATAAATAATATCAATGCAAGAAATAAAATATCCATGCAATGTTGACCTATGGCTCTATCAACACAGCCTCAAAGTAAAATCAATGTTACTGGCCTCTTGTGGCTTATTACTGTTTGAAACTTCAAGTATCTAAAAAAACACTTAGAAACAAACTAAATATAGGAAAGCAGCCATTGTTAAAGCCAGACAGCATGTCATCATAGATGCCGCGCGTTTCTTTTTTGGAAATACTATTCACTAGGGACCTGAACAGTTTCTTGATGTAGTGATCAAAGTCTCTAAATCAGCTACAGTGGTTGCTATCAAACAGGTCCAGACGTGATTAGCGTTCTTATCTTCACACAGGCGGATGGCAAAGAGTTGCTTTTAGTGACATCACAGGCTGATCAGATTTTTTATCCCAACACATTTGAAACTCTCTCAACAAATCACTACACACTGGATCCATTCAAACGAAGAAAAGGTGAAGCTTATTCTCCGAAAAAACGATTTGTCTCAGGTCAACAGGTCGAGACTGAGTCAATTCCCAAGAAACTGCGATAAAGTCCAAGTTTAGTCTCAAATATTTGTGGAGTCACATAGGAAGTTCTCAAAATCGTGGCTCAGTGCTACCTAAAGAGCCATCAGCCTTTCTCACAGAAGTGTTTTATCAGGTACCATGCCTGACATGCTGTCTCTCCATTATAAAGCTGTACTGCACACAGATTAGATGCACTGCAAAGGGAAAAGTTTGCAAATTAATTATCTCGCCAACTCGGTTTCGAAGCGCCGGCCTGGCTAATGGATGAATCCATGGCACAGTCACAGCAGTATATATCTCTCCAGATAGGCCTAGGCTTGCACTTTCAGATGTTTATCCCTTCCTCAGCGATGCTTCTGGCTGTTTAAACTCTAGCCACTGTAGATGGATCAGTGAATCCTTCACAGCCTGATTAATTCCCCCGCATTGTTTCCTCTCTCATACAATGGACATCTTTCACATGAAGTGTTAGCCAGCACTGACTATAACAGCGTAGGGATGCGGTTCGATTGCCCAGGAGAGAGAGCTCAATCTCCTGATGCCGTGATCCTGTGCATCCCTCTGCATCTCTGCTGCTGTTTGATCTTCAGAGAGAACACATGAAGAGAGCGATGCTGAGCTCAGGCTTTGCCTGTTATAGGATACTATTTACATTTATGCAATTGACAGACCCTTTTATCCAAAGCAACTGGCATTGCATTTTTAAGGTGGTATACATTTTTATCAGTTAATGTTTTCCTTGGGAATCAAACCCATGACCTTGGTGTTATGTTTGAGCTAGAGGAATGCAGATGCTATATACTATTGTGGGATGGTTGATACTATTCTCTATTGTGCCATTTGTTTAAAAAAAAAAAAAAAAAAAAAAAAAGCAAAAGCAAGTTTTATTTCAAGTTTTGCTGTATTGATTGTAAACCCTATCTATAGGGTTTTATAATATAGTTAAAGGTACAACCGCAGGCATTTCTGATGATACTTAAAATGAAAACTAAACACATTTGGGTCCTGCAGCAGTTTTCGTTCATTTTAAAGAAGAGGTCACCGTGATTTTTGACAGAAACGATGTGTCAGGATATTTTAATATAGTTGAAGGTACATCCGGAGGCATTTCTGGTGATATGACATGTAGTTGCAAATGAATGAGAATTAGTTCACATGTATTTGCAAAGTTACTTATAGTTAGTAGAATGACTAAAGTGGACTATCAGAATAAAGTGTAACCATCATTAGATTTGAGTCAAGGGTTGGGTTGAGTCAACTGAAAATCTGCAATATATTTACAACATTTGGCAGAAGATATATAATAAAGCAACACTGTAAATTTAATAATGATATTAATGCACCTTTGTAAAGAGTGTATCATTACAATAATTTATCTTCTTATCTTTAGATTCTGAAAGCCTTGAAATACCTTAGTAGCATTCAATTTTAACCTTAAGTAGCAGCCTTGCAGAGCATTAAGTGCAATATATAATTACATACAAATTATATTTATAAATAACACCTAACATAATTTAAACATCTTTGTTGCTCACTAGGAAAGCTGTTCGAGGACCGATAAAGATGTTGATCCAGGAACATGTCCTATTTGGCAAAATCACAGTAATTGTGAGTGATCCATGTGGAGAGCTTCTGACAGCGATTAGAAATGTCTTAATCAGCCAGCTTTCAAACACAGAACTGCGCCAAGTAATGAAGGCAATATCTGCAAATGACAGACAAATTTAAATTATGTTTCTGCATGAATAACGCAGTTAGGCATGAAAACATTCTACTCACTGAAATGTGCAGGGTGCTGCCCGGGGTGGACAAATATGTTGTTTTTACCATGTAATTTGGCAATCAGACGGCTAGCCTGGGTAACAAGATAATTAACCTCATTTATTCGTGTTGGAAGTGCATTTAAGGTCCCATACTGGGCAATTTAGATCAAGAGCGAATCACAGAATCAGGGACCCTCACTAAAAGAGGCCAGCAGCCATCCAGTGTCATTCTTTCTATGGTCAGTGGAGGATTGATGCTCGGCCCACACAGCCCAGAATAAGGGTCCATATGCTAGTGTGTCTCAAGTGTGTGTGGGCTGTTGATGTGTGTGTGTGAATACACACTTTTCCTTCATTTGTATGCATCCCACACACTCATGCCAATGTCTGCACACCGAATGGTTTAAAACTGAGCAGTACAGGCCAAAAATATATATGCGGGTCATTTCTCAAACCTCTAACATTAGCATCTCCTAATGGAGAGAAAGGTCCAAGGACTCGTCTTTCTCAGTGGCATCCAAATAACTCCATTACAACTCCACTGGGGTTGTGCAAGTCATCTCAGAAGCATGGGCAAGTACAGCAGGGAAGCCAACATGGAGGTTTGGACAACTCTGTCCTCTCGCTGTTAAATATGAGCATCCATGGCTATGCACATCGTATCAACCCCTGCTATTAGTATGAGCTATCAACCACTATCTGTGCTGAGCAACTGATCGTAATATAAGTATAACACCCGTAAGATGTTTCACAGAGATTGCGGAGGATGATATCATCTGAATTAATAATTCAGAGAAACACTGTTGTTTACACGTTAAGTCATTGCAGTGTTAAGTTCTTTTTTTTTTTTTTTGTTTTGTTTTGTTTGAGTATCATATTTGACACCTCAGGCTTTAATGGCTCATATAGCATGCTATAGGAGAATATGGTCTTCATATTTAAGGACGAAAAACACCTCAATTTTATTCAGAGGCCCAAACTGAGCATATGTAATTTGGTGCAACTGCTGATATTTATATGGCCAAAAAGTAAGATCAAATTCTGATAGACTGTAATGCAAATCATTTTGATCTTTTTAACAGAATATCAGGCTACTTACCTCAAATGCACATAAATATCAGCTTTCATTCTATATCTCCCAATAATATGTCTTAGTCGGATGGTGATTAAATGCTTAGTTTTATGATCAAAGCTCTGTAGTTTTTATTGTGGGGGCAAAATATATAGCCTAGTGCAGTGCAATACAAAGATGACTAAGAGACAAATAAACATTTCTCAAAATGTCATGCATCATTATCAGTTGTTTCAATCCAGTAAGTGTTCATTTTGAAATATTACTAGCAATATAAAAGATATTCTTATGTTTACTTTATAAAAATCTGCAATGATTTCACAGCACAAAGACTGAGCAACCTGACTGAAAAGGAAAAGGCCTTTACTTGCTAAAAAAAAGTATAAACTGTCATTCAGATGAGAGAAGATTGTAGAAGAATGTGAACAACAGGTTTTTCAACAAAGTTTAAAAAAAAAATGCACCTGATATGATACAGTCAGATTTATGGGATTAATATCATGAGAATACAAGTTGCTACTTGAGCAGTATGTTGTACGTCTATGTGCTGTATAAGTTTCCTTTCTGCCACAGTAATAATAGCATACTTATAAACAGCAATACATTAGCACTTGTTTTTATACACATTAACCTTTAGTAAACGAGGGGATATGTCTTATTATTTTTTTATTAAATGTGCTCTCCGCATAATCCACCACAGGGCTGGTGGAGACGCTTTTAAAATTTGTGAGAGTCAAGACACATACCTCTTTCCATATGACTTACTTTTACTGGGCCAGTTGAATAGAGATAGAGCTGTTCGATGTGCTTTTAATTACGTCTTTAACAATTAGTTGTTTAATTTGATTATGTACACAGTACATGGATTAATTACAGTGAACATTCTGAAAATCACTCCAGTAAGCAATCAAACGTGTTAACGAATGAAATTAAAGGAACATTTCACCCAAAAATGAATATTTTCAGAAAAGAAAATGTACTCACAGGCCACAGGCCATACGAGATGTTGATGAGTTTGTTTCTCCATCTGAACAGATTAGGAGAATTTTAGTGTTGCATCACTTGCTCACCAGCGGACCCTCTGCAGTGAATGGATGCTGTCAAATTGAGAGTTCAAACAGCTGATAATGTCACAATAATTCACAAGTAATCCACATATTACAAACATGCAGCTTTTTGCTTTACAAGACATCAACTGATGGACTGACGCAGTGCGTTTAACTGCTTTTTACTGACAGCACCCATTCACTGCAGAAGATCCATTGGTGAGCAAGTGATGTGATGAAGAAACAAACTCATCTAAGGGTGAGAATCCTTTCAGTATTTTTTTTTTTTTTTGGGGGGTGGGTGGGGGGGTGGGGGGGTGAACTATTCCTTTAAGCACTTAGTCACAGCCATATTTAGATGCAGTTGTGACACAAACCAAAAGACATAAAGAAGGTATAAATCTATGCTATTGCTTTTCCAATAATAAAGCAATTAGAGTACTATTACACAGTTAACCTAAGAGAAAGAACGACTATGAAAACAGCAGCTATGCTACAATAAATAAAAGGTCCTGCTGCATTTAAGGAGTTTGGAGTTTTGCCGGTTTTGGCCATTTCACATTCTTTTGTGAGATCAGGCAGTTTAGGTAAAGCTCCAAATCTTTACTGACATGCTAGACACCATGAAAAACCTTGTGGGATTCATCTAGTGAGTTTCACTACACCATCTCCATTTGTTTCTGTAGTAGGTTTTACACTTGGTGTCGAGTATAAAATGAAAGCCTGAGGATACAGCTTGAAAGTACAACACATTTGTCAATTATAAAGAAACACGCAGCAAGTAATAAAAATTCAAAAGGGGGTAAAGTATTAATCTAAGATCAACTTCAGGCAATAGAATCAGGCAATAGGCACCGATCTAATGAACAATTCACAGGATTCTGTATTATTGATGTGAAGCTCACAGTCATACCAGCAGACGATTGTGTAATAGGTAATTTAACTACATCACATTATTCTGTATTAGGCACACAGAATGTAAAATCTTGAGGAGCGAAAATTCAATGATGTTACTGTCTCACATTAAAAACTAGTAAAGTGAATCTCAGGAAAGCATGTCTGGATCACATTCCACCCCAAACACCACCGAAATTGAAATATCTGTAAATATGTGACCCTGGACCACAAAACCATCAAATTTATACACCATCAAAAATTGCCTTAAAAGTCGTCTAAATTAAGTTCTTAGCACTGCACATCAAAAAATAAGTTTTGATATATTTACGGTAGGAAATTTACAAAATATCTCTGGTCTTTACTTAATATCCTAATGATTTTTGGCATAAAAGAAAAATCGGTCATTTTGACCCATACAATGTATTGTTGGCTATTGCTACAAATGTACCAGTGCTACTTAAGACTGGTTTTGTGGTCCAGCATCACATATATGTTACATCTGTTATCATGGTTGTTATCAAAGGTTACCAGCAAGTATTTAATTACCAACATTCTTCCAAATATCTTCCTTTGTGTTCGAAAGAAGAATTATTTCTTAATTTTAAATTATTTTTGGGTGAACTATCCCTTTAATATGTATGTGGAAACTGCTCCGATGAATAGAAATTTAATTGCATTAGCACCAGCATTTATCTGAAAAAGAATTATTTATTTGAGAATTTATTCATTTAACTGAAGTCTTTGGTAACACACTCTTTTGATCAATTTAATGTGTCCTTGCTGAATAAAAGCTTAAATTTCTTTCCAGTGTTGCATATAAACACAACTATTATGCATATTTTAGGAGAATTTTGCATGGTGGGGATATTTTCTTCTGTTAGTTTGGTGACCCAGACACATTGTTGATTTCTTCAGAGTCACCCTTTAACACCATAGAATGAAAAAGTCACTCTGCTGCTTGATAAAACAAGCCCCAATGCTTTCGCCGACACATCCCAACAGACAATGTGGGCTACTGTTACCATTTTGAGATGGCAACTGTGACCACTAAAAAGAACTCCATTGGCTGACTCGAATGGTTTGGAGCCAAAAATCAACAGGGCATTCAGTCAAGAGAGCACAGCATCACTGTGCTTAGGTACTTACACAAGGCCCCGCATTTCAACCACACCACCATGACAACACATTCATGCAGAAGATCAAACATAACTGGATACTGCCAGATGATCACAAAAAGTAGCAAAAAATATGGCACATTTGAGTGGTAACTCAGAGAAAATAAAGCTAATAGATTGTTGTATACCATAAACACATCTCAAGATTGCAAGATAGAAAAATATTTCCCTGAATATGCGAAACACATTTTCTGAGCACCAGTGAGACACTATAAAGATTTATCCCTGGTGTGTGAATCAATCAACATAGACAGTTTCATTCTAGATGTTAACACCAGCTATATTAAAAATAGTTAAGTTCCCCTGTGCCATATGTAAGGTCATACAGTATTGTCAGAATAAGGATGTTCTCCAAGTGTGCAAGTGTTATTCCTCAGGTTGACATGGTGACATGTGGGAAATAAAACACCTCACCAAACAAACCTGAAAGACACCTATTACATTGAAGTAAAGAACTGTGGAAAACTGTGCATACACTGACAAAACAGTGAGTGCTTGATGATTGCAGACGAGTTGATAAAGGCCCCAGTAATAGTAGAGGAAGAAGAATGACAAATAAAACCTTAGCAAAGATTGCGCTATATCAACGTCAATAGCTCACTTAGATTGATCCCAGTGATATATTTTCAAAACCAATCACAGTGATTTCAAACGGAAATAATCATTGCCATCATCATCATCATCACCATCGTCTTCGTCGTCAATCCCGGCATCATTAACTGCCATTAGCCCATTCAGAAGAAGACATTCTCCTTTTCCTCGCTTTTCAAAATGATCTTTTGGAAAGCTCAGGCTTCAGAGCACTCATCCTCAACTGCAATTATGTGGAAAATTGTTATTGAGTCCAGCTTAACTCAATACCTCCACCTAGCTCTTCCCTCACAGAAGACACTAGACTGTGGGGAAGCTTCAGGTGGAAGTCTTTGAAACCAAACGTCACCTTTCATGCTGGCTTTAAACAAACACACGTACATTTTCAAGACATCTTGGCTTGCCGTAAGCATGCTCTGAACAAAAGAAGAGGCCCTGCCGATGTATGTCATTTAAACTGGGTGATGTCTTCTTGGAGGGTTATTCAAACCGCCAGACAACAACTCGCATGTAAATTTTTTAGCATGTACACACAGACGTCAGGGAATGGTCAAGAGAGTCAAGAGACATAACACGATGATTCACTCACCTTCCTGGACTGCCTGAAAGGGGTTGTTGGGTTCGATATATTTTATGGAGTGGGTGATTTTCTCGCTCTGCAAAATGTCATCGTTGAGGCTGAGGTCAGAGATCGCCAACTGAAACACCTCATCATCCCGTGCTGCGTTCTCCTCAAAAATGGCACCTGCGGGCATGTGCAGATAGTTATCTGGGTCTTAGTGAAGCGTACAAAGAAACTAAAGCAATTGCTAATTTGCATACAGGGGGCAACTGACTTGCTTGGCTCATCTCGCTCACCGGCCTATTATTTAACCAACATTTACATTTATCCATTTGGCAGATGCTTTTATCTAAAGCCACTTAAAAGTGCAGACTAGGTACTTATTTATTTTTTTATCAGTGTGTGTGTTCTCTGAGATTGAACACATGACCTTGACATTTCTAGCGCTATGCTCTACTAGTTGAGCTTTGGAAACTCATCCTACAGAAAGCTCAGGGCTAAAGCAAGATTGTTGATTTCTTCAATACATATAAATATGAAAAAAAGACCCCTGATATTTTATTCAGCACCTTTTATGTAACAAAATAATGATAAATAATTTGAATAAATAAATACATTTTTGACACCCCTGCCAGTGTTTACAGGACATTTACAAATCTGAACTACTGAACCCACTTGGCCAGTCTTAAACTATGTACTAACATCTAAATTAATCATTTGATGCAATGCACTTATTGTGTACATACATGTTTTTATGTTGTACTGATATTAAAAAATTTAAAAATGTTGTACTGATATTAAATATAAAAAAAAATACACATATTTGCATCTGTAATTAATGTATTAACTGGTAATTACATCCAAATCTGTTTTGCAATACAACATAAAATATCAAGTATGTTAAAACAAATAATTGTTTTTTGAGGTAATTACAGTAGTAGTTAAAGACAGCTAATACGAATGGGATCAAAAATCC
The DNA here is from genome assembly GCF_022985175.1 of Labeo rohita. Classification (NCBI taxonomy): domain Eukaryota; kingdom Metazoa; phylum Chordata; class Actinopteri; order Cypriniformes; family Cyprinidae; genus Labeo; species Labeo rohita. The sequence goes on from NC_066880.1 coordinate 22,458,315, forward strand.
TGACTGCATTTAAATTCCAAGCAGGTGCTTATCAATGCAACCTACAATAAAGGTGTGCAACAAGTTGCATGTAGATTAATTCATATTATGGCAGCTTAATGTATTTAATTTCCAGCATGATATCTGGAAATGGTTTCAGAGAGATTGAGAGGTCTCATTTATGTTTGGCCAAAATGTACCCATCTCCTCTACCTGTGTTAGAGGAGCCCAATAGGATGGGCAGGTAGACAGGTAGAATCTGGTTGATGTATCACTGCAGTGTTCATCTTATTTAGCAGAAATAGGGGTGTCGCATCTGTTCATTCCAGTTGCCAGTGAGAGCAGCCCTGATCCACACTGCCTGTACTAGCCTTCCAATTACCAGTTTTGGATGGCCATTGCCTCTGTAAATCACCACGCCGCCCTGAAAATCACTTCATGTCACCCTCTCCATTCAATGGACGGCCCTATTTTTCCTTTGCCCGTTCGGAGCCGAATTTGGTCAGGATGATAACGTGAGCGGATGTGACAAAGTGGAAGTATTGGGCACTGGAGAGGCTGGAATTTGTTATTTCACCTGCGCTGTGCACCTTCGCCTATTACACGGCCACAGATACGCCCTCGTCTGCACTTAAAGCTAAGAGCTGGATGAAAACGTTGGAACACCTCATCTTTAAAGGTATTGACGGAAGTGGATTTTCTGACCTAGACCCATGCAGCTGGTAGGTAAATTGAATCATCTGAGAACAACCTGTAGATATAATTATTCTGTGTGCATAAGGATATAGCATCGTTTCACTCCGCATATTGCATCCACTAGAGTTCAGAACATCTCAAATGCATTGAATACAAGTGATTTCAATGTGCGAATGCCTGGTCTAGCCTTTGCATGCTTTTAAAATGGTTTTCTTGAATCATCCCCAAGGTCTTGGTCAAACATGCTGGGCAGCAAACTACCTAACAGATTGAATAGATTGCATAAAACAAGCCAGAATCACTCATTCTAATCTGTTAAAGCTAAACATATGACAGCTGACCCCCCTGGGTCAGTTTTGCCACGCAAAAAGATGGGTTTTTGACATAAAAGGTTAGAATGACAAGTGGTTTTGTTGAAGGCCAAATAGAATTTAGAGACAAAACTACTGCAGCGACAAATATGGTGGCTTATTTTCACAGATTCTAATAAATCTTTTCTTTAATGAGCCAACGGATGATTCGGTACGATAGCTGAGTGTTTGGATTTGAGTTCTTCACGACTGAACTGAATAGAGCCACAGCCGCCCTCCCCAGCAGCCCCTCTTCCTCGTCTTTGCTGCTGTTGAAGAGCCAAAATCTTTCTTTCCTCACGTTTGGTGAGATAATCAGAATGCACAGGGTGTCCGGCGCACGCAAAGGGGATTGGTTAAGATGACATTTACGGTCTGGGATAGCCAAGAATAAGCATTTGTCCTCTTGTCATTTATTTACTTCAGCATCCTTTATTAAGATTTCCCTCACGTTCCATACAAAGTTCAATCTTATAGATGGGAGGGGGAGAGCAACCCACACACATTGGCTTACTTTGCCTTATGACAGACGCCTCCTGTTTTTCCAACTTACCTGAAATCTGCTATTTACACAATTAACGCGTTCCTCGTGAACAACCTGCTAAGACTGGAATGTGATTAGTCTTGTCCATGCATCTGTCAGTGCAATGGATCTATCGGCAATCTGAACAAGAGAGACGTTATCATCACAAGTGGTCTGCTCAATTGATATTCAGCCCGATGAGCGGGGCACATTTTCAATGCTTATTTACAATGGATATTTCACGCCGACCCCTACAAAACACTTCCCTTAGAGTCCTCATTCTGGATGGCGCATTCATTATCATTTGCAACAAATAATGGCTTTGAACAGCTCACTCCTTACCGATGTGAATGATGGAGTCGGCTCCCACCGAACTGCATTGCAATATCCCAAAAGAAAGGCATATTATCAGCAATTCCATCTCCGCTTCTCTCCAAAGCCGCGCATTCACACGATCCTCAGATGTCCGTTTAATTCCCAGTGAGTGAGAAAAGTACGTCAAAGGATCGCAAATACACCTGTGATAAACCAAAAAGTGTGGCGGCGCTGAAAGAAAGCGCTAGCGTGAGGAACACTGTGAGGGAAAACGAGGGAAATCGGGAAGGAGAAAGGCAGGTCGCCTGTTGGAGGGTAACGGTCGCTTCAGGATCCGGCGCGTTCGCTCCGCAGGTCTCGCTCTCGCGCGGCGCTCGCGGAGTCTGAGACACATCACAAACTCCAAACTGCGGAGGAGGGACACCCCCGCGCGCGCGCGGCCCTCGCTGGCTTGTTCGCTCGTTCCAGAGAGCGAGCGCGAGCGCGCGCGCGGAGAGATGGAATTCGGCGCGAAGCCGGAGAAGAGGACAGCGCTAAACATACATGCAGCTGCCTTAAGAAGACGTTGCCGTTTTTGCGTTCCGTCTGTGCAAATAGTTGGTCTCTGTAAACATGCATCATATAGACATGGCTGACTGGTAAAAAATCGCGTCTCGCCATCTTTAAGCGATTTTCGCCATAGCGTTTTCAAATTAAAACAGTTCAACTTTTAAGAACGAGACCCCTGCGTTCTGCTACATTCTTGCGCTTGGTCTTTTCTTTCTTTCTTTTTTCTTTCTTTTAAACGTGGCATGTTTACATAGACTACCACTCGTGAAAACATGGGAAAAGCGAACCTGGGGAGACAAATGTGGAATGCCGGCGGTTCACCGAGTCATCGAACGAAGCGGTAACTTTCTTGTGTTCAAGTGTGCTGTTGATACATTCTGTTTTTATCGATGATTTTGCTGGACGTTGAATTACAGTTTCTAAACATACATGTAGCAGTCAGAGCATAGAGATTTACACATGGGAGAAATGAATGTGAAGATGGTGCTTGAATGTTTCGTCGCGCACAAACGGAAACGATAACTTTCTTTCGAGTGTTTAAGTGTGCTTTCGATTATCTCTCGCTTATTTGACCGGATAATGAAGCACAGATGATCGCTGTGCAATGTCACGAAGAGGAATCGACCTTCCCGCGGCGCGAGACGGAGCACCGCTGTCAAAAGTCCGTGAAAATTCTCCACACAAGGCGCATTTCTCCCTGTGAACATGGTTTCATTCAGACACGGTGTTTAGATATTGTGAGGACGTGTTGCGGAGACGATCGTGCCGGTAAAGACTGGAACTGTGGGCTGTGTACAACATACTGCCATTTTCATGATAGCATGTTCTTTGTATATATCTTTCAAGGTTTTCTTGCACTGTATATAATGCTTTTTAAACGATTTTATTAATGTCCGAACATAATATTTAGCGCATTAAGGTAACTCCACAGTTTTACATTTTTTTAACAGAATGCACTTGTGTTGTTATTTTATATGTATTTTTATATGGGTCTAAATTTAAACCTTTCAATCTTTATTCTGAGGTTTCAGTGTGTCATGTAACTTTACTTTTAATATGTTGATATCAACCGGCAATAGAATCAGAGGAAGAGAGGAAAGTGAAGCGAAGAAATTGAACTTCAGGGAAACAAATGAGGAGCAGCGCTGGATTGACTTACTCATCCACATCACGGAAGATTTCATCAGCAAAGACGAAACATTATATTCTTACTCTTACAATTAAAGGATATTTCTTGCGGTTGAATATGAGAACAGAAATGTCCCTTAATTGTTTGGTTAAGTATATGTGATGTCTTTCAGCACCACGGCGGTGGACAGCTCCCGTAAGCTCTGTCGGTCACGAACAGAATTACAATGGATCAATCATCAAGCTCTAAGCACTGAATACTCTCCCTTTCATGTTCATATCTGCATCGAGCACAGTGTTTCAATTACACATAAACAGTTTTTCTAATCTGATCTGGTCTGGAAGCATTCAAATGGAATAAATTATGGCAATATGATGATGCTTTGACGCTTGCTGTGGAAACACTTGTACAAACCCGACCTCTAATTGTCTTGTGTTTTTGATGGCAAGTATATTGATCATACAGAACTGTCCTTCTGTGATTAGATTCAGCAGAAACCAAATTATTAAAATCATGGTTAGCAGATCAGTGCGTTATCATATACCAGATCAGAAATGTTATTTCATTTGGGCAAATCAGTCAATATGCAGAAGAAATAATATTTTCTGATGTGCTGTATAACACAATATCACTGGTACGTGTATAGCAGATCAGCAGTTCTGTGTGTGATGTTGCAGCTGTGTTGTCGAGTGGAAAGAGTGTCTGAACCCTGCTGGAGGAAGAAAAAAAAAACAGACTATGCTTGGTGCGTTCAGTTTATTTATTTATTTGTTTGTATGTTCGTTCGTTCGTTCGTTTGTTTTTAAGTTTCTTTGTTTTTTGAGGTGACGAATTGGCCATTTTTCAGAAAGACAGATACCCTGTGAGTGCAGACAGTTTTTGTTACACTTCCTGCTCTTGAGAATTTAAGGAAACTGTGTTAGGGAAGGGAGTCAGCAACAACAAATAAAAAATATCTATCTATCTATCTATCTATCTATCTATCTATCTATCTATCTATCTCTGTCTGTCTGTCTGTCTGTCTATCTATGAGTGTTTGTGTGTAAATGATGCTGTTGTGGAAGCACATGCAACCTGTGGCAGTATTGTGATTAATGTTTGAGTATATGGGGCAAGAAGGCCTGTAATAGAGTTCCAACTGAATTAACTACCTATACGAGCGCAACTAATAGCAGTGAAAAAGCAAATGCATATGCCAGTCCAAGGTTGATTTATGTAAATTTATGTAATGTGCCTATTATCTAAATAAACCTCTGCACATTAACATTGAAGCATCATTTGCTTTTGATTGTCTGAGGTCTTTTAATTGTTCACTCACCCCTGCTTTATTACCAAAAAAAGTATTGAAAGTAACTTTTAAACCTCATGAAAGTTATAATAAAAACTGATTTCTATCTAACTGAAGCAAAGTTTTATAATTAAGTTTAATATTGTGAATCTACAGAGTCAGAAATAAATAGTTTTTATAATTAACTTTGCTTTTAAAACACAGTGATCCTTCTTCCTTCTTGTCTATGCATTTTTAAAGTGAACCGAGATACTGTTCCAACTGTGAACGCCACTGAAGTGTTAAATTAAACAGGCACTGAGGGTGTTATGGCTTCATATCTGGACCCAACAAATTACAACTCGCTCACACATTGTCATAAAATATCAGCACAAGAGACACAAAGCCCACAACCCTTTCTGTGATGCTGGGCGACAGTTCCTGGCACTGGTGAGTGATGAATGCACAATCACATTGTCATTTGAACCAAACTGATGGAGACAGCGTTGCATGACATGTTGAGCTCCTGTGAATGATTCTGTTCAGTTTAAAAGATTATCTGAATAGCTGCCAATCAACAATGAATATTTAGCATGCTTCAGTGACCATACATGTTGTACTGGGTATTGTTTAAATGTCCGCTCTGAGGGACACGTTGGTTCCAGAATGTAACAAAACTGGTTTGAGTCTCCATACATGATGCAGGTACTGTGTATCAGTTGTATAGAATTGAGGAAACACAAAATAATGAAATGTAAAAAGCACATATTTATAGATTAGGGTTCCTAGGCCTGTAACAATAACAACAACAGAACCCTTTTTGATGGTGTATAAATCCCTTTTTACAGAACCATGTTGTATAGAACCTTAAAAGAATAGTTTACCCAAAAAAAAAAAAAAAAAATGCTGAACATTTTCTCTCCCTCAGGCCATCAAAGATGAGTTTGTTTCGTCATTGGAACAGATTTGGAAAAAACAATAGCATTGCACCACTTGATCATCTGCAGTGAATGGGTGCCATCAGATGAGAGTTCAAACAGCTGATGAAAAAAATAACAATCAATAACCCAGATCATGTGAAGCATAAAGTTGCAGGTCTCTAATTAAAAAATCCATCATTAAGACATTTTAACTTCAAACTGTTGCTTCGGGCTAAATTTGTCTCATCTGAATCAGGGAAGAAATATGCACAGATGAAGCACCACAAGTGAAAACAGTTCAAAACAGTTCCAAACAAATATGTTGGTGGATTTTGATGTAAGAGCGTTGTTTTTGTTGTTGTTGTTGTTGTTTGTTTTTTTTTTCACTGGAGGAAACTTGTGATATTATGGATTATGAACTGGTATTTTGGGCAGAAGTGACCATTTAAATTAAAATGCCTTAATGATGGATTTGTTTCTTACAAAAACACTTTTTATTTATGGATTGGGGTTGTGTCATTTAGATGTGGATTATTCTGATGCTTTTATCAGCTGTTTGAACTCTCATTCTGACAGCACCCATTCACTGCAGAAGATTCATTAAGCAATTGAGCAAGGTAATGCTACTTTTCTACAAATCTGTTCTGATGAGGAAATAAACTCATCTACAGGTTGGATGGTCTGAGGGTAAGTACATTTTCAGCTAATTTTCTAATTTTCATTTTTGGGTGAAATGTAATAATAATAAGAAGAAGAATTTATTTACCCCTCTATCTGCCTGGTCTTAGATTACATTATAGCCTTTATTACAGTTGCATTAAAATTAAAAGCAAATTGTGTTAATTAGGTACTTTTATTTATTTTTATTCTTTTTACTGACACTAAAAATTGCTCTGTCAGTTATTAGCTATACATATAATATAATATATTACTAAATGATAACATTTGACTGGTGATTGTGAAATCAATAATAAGGAAGCTTAGGAGGCTTTGAAAGGGGTTTGACAGTTACAAATTAAAAAAAAACTGTAAAACAAAAAACTATTTTGGAATAAAATACAATATGGTTCTAGAATTTCTTTTTTTTTTTTTACAGTGTACTGTTCTGTAAAGGGCAATATCAATCTTTATTTTTTAAAAGCACATTTTACATTATGGTAATACATTCATTCTCATAAATCAATGGACCCTTTTCACAAGCCTGTGATGACGCGTTTCAACGGTCATCATCATCATAAATCCTTTAAAGTTTTTTATATTTTGATTTTAAAAATGATGTATGTACATTTATAACACTATACTTTGTATTATATCACCTCTTCATCAAGTTACAAAAAAACTTTTTGTTTTTTTTACAAAAAAAAATGCAAGGGTGTGTCTAATGCCACGTCTATGGGAGGGACGGTACATTTGACATTGTTCTCTCTTCTCACTGCCGATATCAGTCTCTCTAATTTTTTTTCCTTTGATTGGAAGTTGTGAAAACACTATTGTGTAGTTTTTCTTTTGCTATTTAAGCAAATGGGATAGCAAAAAATATATTTGTGGTACTCTCCCATTCACTGCTCTCGGACTTTACCCAACTATGACGACATCCGCTATGAGAAACCCGGAAATGCGAAAAAGGTCCATTAATCAATCAATGTGTGTACATGTATTTATTTATTTATTTAGATATTTAGATGGGCAAAATAGCTGTAGTATCACAATCTGGATCTCTAACACCAAACATTTTAGAGGGTAAGTGAGAAGATGCTGCTATTAAGGATACTCTACAAAACATCTATCATTTAATATCTGGTGGCAAAATTAAATATGCGATGATGGCCGACTATAAAACCACATGCTTTCCAATTACTGACTGCAGAGCCAGTTTTACTTTTTTCACAGGATCTGAAGTACTGTTACTCAGCTTCATGAAAGGAAACAAAATGAGCCATCAGTTAATGAGGTTAGATGTTATTATTCAATAATGTCACAGTTCAACATTAATCAAATAAAAACCTGCTAAAAAAAAATTTTATGGTCATATTTCGCTTTCCCGTCCATCTATCTATTATTTATGTTAAAGGGGTCATCGGATGCCCATTTTCCACAAGTTGATATGATTCTTTAGGGTCTTAATGAAAAGTCTCTAATATACTTTGATTAAAAATTCTCAATGGTTTTGTAAAACAACACCCTTTTTACCTTGTCAAAATGAGCTCTGCAAAAATCATCTCATTTTAAGGGGTTGTTCCTTTAAATGCAAATGAGCTCTGCTCACCCCGCCCCTCTCTTCTCTCTGTGGAATGACGATCTTGTTTACTTTAGCTGCATTTAGCTGCATTTAGCCGCGTTTAGCAGCTAAACTTCCTAACTACCGCGTTATAAGGAAAGGCGATCGCAAAGATTCATTAAAAAACGCTTATACTCACTTCTGCTGTAAGTGAAGCCGGATCATGAATGATTTGCACGAACATAGATGGATATATGTAGATCGGGAGGCGCGTTCCATTCACAAACAAATGTAATCCACTGCATCTTCAGCAGCTCAGATGTCAGGAGTAAATGACGACCACTATGTTCATTATTACATCCAGCAACACCAACACCTCAATCGCTCAATCAGAGATATTCTTGTCTAACTTACATCCCTGCTTCAGCATCGAAACAAGGAAAG